>NC_084527.1:26168197-26430697 GCF_024500275.1 Phycodurus eques
CTCTGAAAATTTTTTTTTTTTTAGAGTACACTTACTCACCAATTAAGCAACACTATAGTTCACCTTAAATAGATTATTTCACTCAGCCATTTTGGTCAATTGAATGCTTCCGGGCTTCCAACTACACCGGGCAGATCGCGTCACAGAGTTATCGGGGAAAACAAAAGTTGGCGGGATATGCTGCTACATCAACAAAAAAATGGTGTACCAGCCTCACAGAGCTCAGCACACACTGCAGCCCGCACTTGAAGCCGTTGTTTTTTAACTGAAAGTTATTCTACTCCCCGCGCGAGTTTGCTTCATTCATACGCACGTCTACATTCCTCCTCAAGCTAACACGAATGTTGCACAGCGAACCCTCGCTTAACAAGTAAACAAACTTGAAAGAAAGCACCCAGATTCACCCCTCATTATTCTTGGAGACTTTAATAAAGCTAAACTCAACCACGAACTACTTACAAGCAACACATTGACTGTCCTACCAGGGAAAACAACATTCTAGACCACTGCTATACTACGCTAAATGACGCATACTGTGCTATCCCCGCGCAGCTCTGGGCTTGTCTGAGCACTGCTTAATTCACTTAATACCAACATACAGGCAAACATTTTAACGTGCGAAGCCTGTTGTGAAAACAGTAAAGAAGTAGACCTATGAAGCAAAGTTAGAACTTCGAGACTGTTTAGACTACACAGACTGGAGTGTCTTTGAAACTGGCAGCCTGGATGAATATACGGACACTGTTACATCAGAATCAGAATCATCTTTATTTGCCAAGTATGTCCAAGAAAACACACAAGGAATTTGTCTCCGGTAGTTGGAGCCGCTCTAGTACGACAACAGACAGTCAATTGAGACAAAAAGACATTTTGAGACAAAGAAGACATTGACAAACAAAACAAAAAAAGTCACTGAGCAATAAAGGGTTAATAGTTATCTGGTAAAGCCGGTACATTTATTATTTTTTTTTTTTTGACAATTGTGCAAAAGATGCAGAGTCCTCTAGTACTTAGAGCAGTTCGAATGACGAATATTGCAATAGTCCGGTGCAATGACCATTGTGCAAAGGGCACCGAGACTTCACATCCCATATCAGTTTCTGTAAAGATGTGTGTGTACCGGCAAAGACATTTCACACATTCAATAATAACAAGCCGTGGTTCACTGCCAAACGTAAGCAACTTTGTCAGGCTAATGAGGGCGCTTATCGAAGTGGGGATAGAGCCCTGAATAACTGTGCTAGAAACCAACCGACTTCAAGAAATTAACATCGCAAAGAAAAAGTATGCAGGGAAGCAAGAAAATGTTTACCGCTAATGACTCCAAGTCAGTCTGTCGTGGATTACAATCACTAACCAACTACAAGCGACCATCCCCCAAAGCAGAGAACAATAAAGGACAAGCTGATGACTTGAACACTTTCTACTGCAGATTTGAAAAGGACACTTACACACCCCACACCCACCCAACCGCACCACCAACCACCATCACACCTCTGACTCCTACTTTGTTGACCATCCACAAACAGGATGTGAGACGTATCTTCAAACAACAAAAGATCGACAAGGCGGCAGGCCCGGACCCTGTGTCCCCATCTTGCCTCAAAGTCTGCGCTGACCAGCTCGATCCAGTCTTCACACAGATCTCCAATAGATTTCTGGAACTGTGTGAAGTACCATCCTGTTTCAAACGCTCCACCAAGAGCGTCACAGGTACCCCTGCCAGACCCCCTGCAGTTTGCCTACCGAGCAAACAGGTCTGTGCATGACACACTCAACATGGGACTGCACTTCATCCTAGAACACCTTGACGGCGCAGGGACCAACGCGAGGATCAACACCATCATCCCCGAACTCCTCTCCTCCAAGCTTCTTCAGCTCAGCATCTCGCCTGCCATCTGCCAATGGCTTTATAGCTTCCTGACGGGCAGGACACAGCAGGTGAGACTGGGGGACACCACCTCATCTTTACGCAACACCAGCACCGGGGCGCCCCAAGGATGTGTCCTCTCCGCTGCTCTTCTCTCTCTCCACGAACAAAAGCACCTCAACGCACCCGGCTGTCAAACTCCTGAAATTTGCAGACGACACCACAGTCATTGGCCTCATCAAAGACTGGGAGGAGTCTTCGTAACGACAGAAAGTGGAGCGGCTGGAACAATGGTGCGGCCGACACAACCTGGAGCTGAACATGTTCAAGACTGTAGATATGATCGTGGACTTCAGGAGGCATCCTTCGCCACAGCTGCCCCTCACAGGCTGTCCAAATGCCATGTGTCAGTCGTCGAGACCAAGTTCCTGGGAATTAGACTCTCAGAAGAGAGAGAGACAAACATCAACTCCATCCTCAAAAAGGCCCAGCAGAGGATGTAATTCCTGCGGCTTCTGAAGAAGCACTGACTGCCACAGGAGCTGTTGAGGCAGTTCTACACAGCAGTCATCAAATCAGTCCTGTGTTCATCCATCAGTCTGATTTGGTGCTGCCACAGTCTCGCCACTCTGCACTATTTGCATATCTGTTGTTGAGCAACACTGGCCATTCATGTGCTTGAGAAGTCTGCGCCATTTGCACAATGGTCACTGTACCAGACCATTGCACTATTAGTCATTTCAAACTACTCTATTGCTAGAGGACTCTGCATCACTTAATTGTTGAAAGAAAATAAATTAATTAATAATTTTAAAAAATGTATCGGCATTACCACTGTAGTGTTTATGGGATTGGTAAGAATTGTGCTTAATTTAGAAGGAAACGATGACTTGGAAGCGGTGCCTGCGTCACTTCCGGGTATTCGTAATTTTAAATTAGTGTTATAAATCAAGATATTGGATAGATATGAGGGGCACCACGTCATATTTTTACAAGTTTAACTTGAGGCGAAATGACGACAAACCTTTCTCAGTCTCTTATTGGAAGGTGGCTACATTTTAGGAACTGTTCTAGACTTTTTAGAGGTTTCGTTCCAAGCCCAAACCTACACATAATCAATGCAAGTGGTGAATTTTATAGAAAATATAATAATAAAAAGGGGTTTCTACAGGCTAAAACAGACAAACACAAAACAAACAAGGTATCTATGAGCATTGGCAAAGGAAGGGATTTGTGATGTGAGATGAGCAGAATGGGTGCCTAGTGAATGTGTATAGCTGAGGACTCCTGGTCTCGTTAATATAAACCCAAATATGCACTAATCCGTACTTTTAGTAGACTGCAATGTTGGACATACGTGTCTGGAAAACGTTTGAAGCAGGCGAGTCAGGCTCCCGAGTGTTCGGCCGACCCGTAATGAATGTTTCAAATGTTGTGTGGTGTGGAGAACATTTTCATGTGACTTTTGTGGTGTGGGGTGAAACATTTCATCTGGTTCAGTTAACACCAGATTTGACGTTAGACAGTCAACCTTGCAGCAATACAGTCACTAGTAAAGTTCTTAAAATATTAACTCCCAGTCAGGTCACAGACTGTCTTATGAACCCCCGTCTGTAGTGTCGTTCCGTCGCCTGTGGGTGTCGCTGTTGCCTGTTCCAACTCCCAAGTAGCAGTACTCAGCAGGGTGGAGGAGTCTTTGTGGGTGCAATCCTTCGACTGGCGGGGAGTTACTTAACTTAGCGTCCGGGGTCGAACTCGGCATCCTTGGGTCTCCGCTTTGAAGTATCAGGCAGACGTGATTCACTTAGTGTCGGCATGGCAAAGCAAATGTCTGTATCTTGTTGAAGATAGTTTATTGTTTTAATCCGTTTAGACTGTGTGTGTGACTCTCGAGTTAAGGTCTACCTCGGCGGGGAGTGGCGGTAGTGAATGGCTGGGGTAAGCGGTACAGAAAATGGATAGATGGATGGATTAATGCCACCCCCCCAAAAAAAATAAATAAATAAATATATATATATATATATATATATATAGGAAGAAAAAAATTTGACCTGATGTGCTCAGAAAAAGGTCCACATATCCAAACCTAGTGCGTGTTTGTGATTACTGAGTGCTTACCATTCGGGTGCCATATTTCAGTTATGAACTTCATCTTTGGAGGTCGAAGAGGATAATCATAGGGGAAGGTTAGATATGCTTTAAAAAACCCTCCTTCACTGCAATAGGAAATATAACGTTGGTTTGGAGAAAAATAATGGAAAATGTGTCTAAGTACTGACTTACAAAAGGGTATCCTGGGGACCAATGATCACAACTTCCCATTTATATATGTCGTCATCATCTATTAGACCTGCCGAAAAGCCCTCCACAGGGTTCTTGTTGAGCTCTGGAAAAAAGAGAGACAGAAGGGATGTTTTATATGATCAAGTAGAACACTCAAGATATGTCACTTAAACCAAACGTCTATGACAGTTGGGCAAATAGATGCAGTTCACAAACAAACACTAAAACACAGCATATTAACAAATGACAGTGGAGGTATGTACAATTTGCCATTCAACCACAAGTTTGGGGAAACGTCTTCAAGAGGCGATGCTTCAGCATATCTTGCGTTCAAGACTATTTAGACTGCACAGACTGGAGTGTTTTTTAAACCAACTGGCAGCTTGTATGAATATACTGATCCTGTTACATCCTGTATCAGTTTTTGTGAAGATGCGTGTGTACAAACAAAGACATTTCGCACGTTAAATAACAAGCCCTGGTTGACTGCCAAACTTCAGCAGGCTAAAGAGGACACCTATCAAAGTGGGGATTTACCGCTTACGACTCTAGTCAGTATGGCGTAAATAAATAAATAAATGTCTTTCGCCTGGCCCTTTATGTTTTCTTTAAAGAACTGTACCCATCTTACAAATTCTGCCTGGGTAATCAAACATATGAGCACAACTGTATGTTTTCTAATTTACTAAATAAAAGTAGGGCTGTGAATTTCAAAATAAGAGCAAGTACATAAAAAGGAAGTATTACGTGTTCAAATGAAGTGCTGAACTTCAGAATAATTCTTTGAAAAAAACTAACAAAATACAGATAATATGTCATGTTTTGATCATATGGGTAGAAGCAAAATCATGCATTGTAAAAATGCCTTATAGGTAGAAGGGTTTTCAAGAATTTTGAGGTCAACTTTGGGCATGTGGATTATACATGGATGCGCATTATACACGAGAAATGACGGTACAATTTCCTTAACCAAAATTATATTTTAATGCTAAAATTACATTTACTTGTTATTTCTCTGCTTGAATATTCAAATGTATTGTTTTACAACAAAGAAAAAATAAGCACATTGGGTCTCATTTACCAACTGTGCCTATGCACAGATTTGTGTTTAAATCGTGCGTACGTATGTTTGACGCACAAATCTTTTTTGTCGATATGGTCATAATCGTTTTTGTGAGTTCTCTGAAAACATTTAGGACATTGTCAGACTATGTGTACACACAAATAACACAGGATCAGCAAAAGAAAACATGTTAAATGTACATCTTTTACTCAAGATGCACAACATATTTGAACTAGTCATTTATAAAAATAATAACTTTGGCGATAACTCAAACTAGCAATTTGCTAATGGGTGAACTGTTCTGAAGAATTAATAGGATACTTAACCCTTCCAATCCATTCAAGTGCTTGTACGTGTAGGATATTTATATGCGTGTCAAACACCCGCTGTCTGCGTGTGGCCGACCTGGTCACTCAACAAAGAAGTGCAATCAGACCGCTTGCATTTCCTAGTTTTTCCAAGGCTTCAGTATTCTTTCAAACCCCTACGATAATGTGATTATTATATTTTTTTGATTCTGCATGTACAAATGTGATGTAAATTGATCTACACATTGCCGTTGGTGTGGTTGAATTGTGACACTTCGGTCGGCATATATGGCTCATATTTTCTTCCGCTTCCAATACTAATTTCATGAATTTCATCAACTAAAAATGCCTCTTTGCTGTGTGATATTTATTCCTTATTGTATATTAACAACATATACAGTGTTTGGTCATTCTTGGCTCTTAAATTTTTTTTGTATAGGTATCCTATATGTATGTTTTGTATGTGCCACATTGTCTAATTTAACTTCAGAATTAAATAAAAATGATTAACATGGGCTATAATAATGGGCTATATGTAGTTGGTATGTGTTTAGCAAGCTTTCCGAAGATATCATTTTTTTGAATACAGGATAAAGAAAGTTAGGTTTTGGATCAGCCATCGCTTGTGGGAAAAAAAAAACAATGCTTTGGCTGAGTGGCGTCAGACGGACGTCCTTTTATAGGGAAGCAGGGGTGGCGTTTATGCAGATTGCAGGTCACAGACATGAGCCTTTTCAAGTGAGCAAAAGTATTGGTGCTGGTGCTGCCTTTTAGATTGATTCCGTAAACATTAGATTGTGCTTGTTTTGGGTTTCACCGGTGACAACTGCATTTGCTGTTATGCAAACATGAAGATCAAAGAGCTGTCTATGGGAGAAAAGCAAACCATTTTGAAGCCGAGAAGAGAGAAAATGGATCAGAGCTATTGCACAAACATTGGGCATAGCCAATACAACAATTCGTAATGTCCTGTAATAGATAAACTACTGGTAACAGACATCGAACAGGTCAGCCAAGGGTATCAACAGCAGTTGATGACAGAAACATTGTTTCTGTGAAGAAACACCCAAAGTCAACAGTCAGTGACATCACTGCCTACCTCCACTGCGCAGGGGGGAAGGTATCAGAATCCACTGCTCAAAGGCGGCTTTGATAGAAATAATATACAGGCCATACCACAAGATGCAAACCACTTATCAGTAAAAACAATTGGACATCTTTTCCAAACCACAAGATGCAAACCACTCATCAGTAAAAACAATTGGACATCTTTTTAATGCCAACTGTCTATTTAAATTAACACAAACAGACTTATGTAAATACATCGACCAATATTGTATTTAATCTTTTATTGCTGACAGATAATGAGTGTCTTGTTTCACAGTTGAGTGACCTGTTTTTGGGATGTGGGGGGAAACCGGAGTATCCGGAGAAAATCAACACAGGTATGGGGAGAACATGTAAACTCCACACAGGAGAGGCCAGATTTGAACTGTGAGGTATATGTGCTAACCAGTCGTCCACCGTGCCACCCCCTTACCAATTATTCATTAATTCGTCTTCCTTACGGCTTAACCTACCTAGGGTTGCAGGCGTGCTGGAGCCTATCCCAGCTGACACTGGGCGAGAGTCGAGGTAGACCCTGAACTGGTCGCCAGCCAATCGCAGGGCGCATATAAACAAACAACGATTCACACTCCCATTCTCACCTATGGGCAATTTTGAGTCTTGAGTCTTCAGTTAACTTACCATGCATGTTTTTGGGAGGTGGGAGGAAACCGGAGTACCGAGAGAAAACCCACAAAGGCACGGAGAGAACATGCAAACTCCACACAGGCGAGGCCAGATTTGAACCCCAGACCAATTAAATATACAAAATAAATTCAGTTTTTCATCTTACTTCGGTCCAGTACACACACATTAGGGCTGCATAATTGAATTTTAGTTGTGACCACGATTTTGGCTGCCACGATTAAATGAGCCTGATCGTTGGTGATTTTTTACATTGAAAATGCAACCACTTCAGCCAGCCACCAGGGGGCTAATGTATGGTTAAGGCTTCATTAAGTGCCGCTATCGTGCTCTGGGCCAACTTCAAAATAAAAGCCTGAAATGGCATTGATGTCCAATGTCTTAATATATGAAGCTCTTATTTTGAAGTTGGCCCTCTCAGCACGCCGGCGGAGAGGCCGCGTGCCACGGTATAACACTGAATAATTGCGGCAGCCTTGACTGCAATGGAAAAACGCCACGAGTAAATAGAGAAGGAAATTACAACTGTCGAGTTCTTTGCAGTTTGTGACTGGGTTCTTTGCAGTTTGTGACTGGACACACCTGACCACTGGTCAAGCATAACAACGGAGACATACAAGTCCTTGGCAATTCACTATATTGACGGGATTTTGAAATTAAAAGTTGGTACTTACAGCATAATGTTATTGCATTTTATGCATTAAATGTATTTGCTTTCATTAAGTTGCAATTCATGATTTCACTTGGTAATAGCATATTTATTCAGTTAGCCCTTGGTAAAGTAGAATTTCTTTGGGGGTACATTTATTTTGGATTATTATCTATCATTCTCATTTTAAGATTGATTTTGCACTGAAAACTGTTGCATAATGTTGAAAAGTAGTGCAATAACATTTTTCCCTAACAGGAGGAATAATGATCATAAATAATTGTGATTACAATATGGATCAAAATGATCCCCCCTCCCAAGTATGCTTCATTGTTCTACCATTCGTATTTGACAAATAAAAGATGTAATATATCATTTTGGACTCAGATAAAGGTAGATTGAGCTGGAAAGAGATTGTGTAAACAGCACGCATTGTGTGCAAGTTCTGTGCCTTCGTAGAGGAGTGCAACTAGCATTTGTGGGAGCAGCACGATGAATGCCGTCAATACAGCCAATGGCTGTCATAGAAGCAACACCTGGACAACAATTACTTTGCGGTTTGGCGTCAGCAACGACTACCTGCGTTTGTCCACATACAGCACAACTCCCGGACGAGCAACATTGGAAATAATCACAGAAATAACGGGCACAGTTGTAATTTTACACAGTTGTAATAATAATCAGTTGTAATAAACTTGTACATTCAGAAATGATTATGCATTAAATACTGTGATATATAACGCTCTATAATTAGCTAAACATGATTTAAGAAGCTGATAGGTGCCTATAATGATAATTCCTTTGTTCTGTCAGCTAACTAGTGACGAACTCGCTAGCCCGTTAGCAAGGCTACGTTGAGATTCCGTTTTCGTTTGTGAAATTGCTCTCCAAGCCGCGTAAAATTGAGATTCCCACCACACGCCAATAGCTAGAACTGTATGTTGCTGAAACCAGAAGCCACCGTGTTAATTTGACATTTGTGGGCTCAACGTGATAGCTTTGACTGGCTAAGACACTTAACGTTAGCTCTCAGCTACGTAAACTTTACATTCGACTACTTCTCCCCAGTACATAGTGACATTTATTTTACCTGCAAGTTGTTTTCGAAGAAGTAACGCTGATTGTTCGGTCATGGTATGTGTACGTTATTGGAAAATCTGGTTTTATAAATACTCCCACGAAAATGAAAGCTAGCCCAGATTTGCTGCCTCCTGCCGCTTTCCCTCTGTGTTTTGACACAAGGTTCAGCTGCTGGCTTTAGCCACGCGCATGCGCGCACCTTATTGACAGCTTGTGCGTGTTAGCGTGAGTCCGCATCGCATTCAGAAAGACGACAACGGCGTTTTCGACCTTCAGCTTCACCCAGTTGTACCCAGAGGCGACCGTGTCGGAAAACCCACTCTATAACAATGTTTGTGACAATATGTCATTCGGGTTAACATGCTTATGGTGAAGATTGAGATTATAAAAGAGCCGTGACAAGTAATTAAATCAAATAAGATGGTATATCTGTAGCACCCCGAACAATTTAATTGCTATTTCTCTTTCTACAAATATTTTTTTGTTTATAGACACTACTTACAATTTCCCCAGGGGAACCAGTACAGTTTTCTGAGTCTGAATCTTACTTATATATGTTTTTCCTTGGGGAAAATTATAAATTCATCATGTTTACATGGAGTAAAATAGCAATAAAATCAACCGATCGAACCTGTGAAAGTCAATACAACAGTAAAAGGGCATAATTTAAATGTACATTATGACAAAGTATAAGCGTGCGGCACGGTGGACGACTGGTTAGAGCGTCAGCCTCACAGTTCTGAGGACCCGGGTTCAATCCCCAGCCCCACCTGTGTGGAGTTTGCATGTTCTCTCCGTACCTGCGTGGGTTTTCTTCGGCCACTCCGGTTTCCTCCCACATCCCAAAAACATGCATTTATGGAGACTCTAAATTGCCCGTAGGCATGACTGTGAGTGCAATTGGTTGTTTGTTTCTATGTGGCCTGCGATTGGCTGGCAACCAGTGCAGGGTGTACCCCGCCTCCTGCCCGATGACAGCTGGGATAGGCTCCAGCACGCCCGCGACCCTAGTGAGGAGAAGCAGGCTCAGAAAATGGATGGATGGATGGAAGTATAAGCATTGTTTTATGTTGACCGAAACCTCCATAGCACACCTTTCATTCAATTATGCAACATTACAGACTGCCTCATGTTGGCTCAAATGATTAAATGTGTTATTCGTTATTTTATCACCTATAATGCATATGAATACATCCTGAAGTTATAACTGTACAAAAATAGACAAAAGAAAATGATGCTTAGTTCTTCTGGCTGCCAAAACAAACGAACGTTATGCCAGCGTAGGTTTGAGTTTCACCGAGCGGAAAGAAAGTCGGATATTTCTGAGTGTACCTAAATCCATCATGCCCATTATGCGGAAGAGGGGTCATCGGGCGCCATTTTTGATACATCAAAAACCGAGCTAGCTAGCAACATAGCATTAGCTGTTTAGAAGCTGAAACTTTTAAATACAAACCGTAACTGAAAATTAAGCCTTCATCTTAATTTAAAATGAATGTAGTGGATCATGTACGAGATATGGCTGCCGCTGGTCTCCACTCCAACGTTCGGATATTGAGCAGCTTGTTGTTGACGATGAGTAATAACAACCCGTAAGTATGGAAAATCGGGACCTAGTCTAGTTTCCCGATATCCTTCTCCCGGGTCCTCAATTTCAGTCTCGACAATTCTAGCACACTGCTCTGTGGTTAGCGTCAGACCACATCAACGGTATTCATCTGAAATCGCCAAGGCTTTTGGTTACAGCCACCATTAACAAGTATCACGAGTACGTTTGAAATGTAAATATACATGAGCATAACAAACACTCGCTGTTTGCTTTCGTTATAAAGCGATGTAGTAAATGTGACGTGTGACTCGCATGCGTTTGAATGTATACGTAACGTACGTTTTTTCACCACGGTACATAGCTGACCGTCTGCCTTGACCTTAATTTTAATTTACTTAATTATGTTTTTGATAGGCTATTACCAGTAAGGAACACGTGCAGAATAGTAATAATTCATCATTTATGTTACATTTTTGGACATACTTGGCAAATAAAGATGTTTCTGATTTTTTTCAACCTGTAGTCTGATGTCTCATAGAACAATACTATGACTTATTTCTGATTAGTGTAGTTCGTACAAGGAGACATTCTGACTCTAAAATTTAATTAATATCTAATTGACTTAATATTTATTTTGCCCTCGAGTTATGCTTCTCAGCAAAACACTCAATGAACTAATCAATTTGTAGGTGTCCTGTATTTTTTCTGCTGTTTAGTCCACAGTTACCTGTGAGAAATCGAGGTATGCCTGTGAATATTCTCATTCATCCAGGTCATTACTTTCGAAGGGCAACTGGACTGTTCTAACCAGAAGTTGTTTCGCCTCTCATCTGAGCAGGCGTCATCAGTTCATGCAACAAGGCTTATTTAGGACAGACTAGCTTATGTTAGCATGGAGAAACACATCTATATATGCTTCAAGTTCAAGGCACTCCCCAAAATCACAGATGGTTATTATTCTTTTGGAAAGCAAAAGGGACAGTCGATAGGTAGGAGGCCTGGCAGAGAAGCCACTGTCCGTACACAAGAGTCGTTAGGTGGAAACTCCCTTATTAATATTCCATTCAGTTGTAAAGTGGTAGTGGAGTTGCCTAATGGCCAAGGAGGCTATGTTTTGTGTTATTTGTTGGAGGAAGAATTATTGAGTTTCTGCAAGTGAGAGAGAGGTGGTGTCAAAAGCCACCTAAGTTAAGGGTTGGTCTTTCCACCTTCTGCCATCTGTCTTCCCTGTCCAGAATATGTAAATGTTTGTCCTCAAAAGATTGCTGCTTCTCTTGGAGGTGAAGACAGCTGAGTCTTGACCTGAGGAGTTTGCCCGTCTGTGTTGTGACAAGCTTGCATGAACTGATGAAGCCTGCTCGGATGAGAGGCAAAACGTCTAAGACAACCAGAACAGTCCAGTTGCGATCGATTCAATGCCCTGAGAAAGAGAAAAATGTGACGGGTAGAGATATTACAGTCTCAGGCCGTTGACCTTAATTTGTATCTGTTTGACTCCAAGAGAGCTTTTCTCACCTGCCCAAAAGTACCAGCTGTTGGTTTACCATGCCGATGCCATCTTCCATGATAAAGAGTATCGTAATGCTGCCTGTAAATACAGTATGGCACTGCAACAGAAGAAGGTGCTCAGCAAAACATCCAAAGTTCGCACCTCTGCTGGTGGAGCTGCAGCAAATCTCCAAGCACAGGTATGGACATTAAGCAACATTATTTGTAGACAGCAGTAAATGTCTATAACAGTCATTAGCTGGATTTGCACTGCAGTTTTAGTGCCTAATTCACTTGTAATGCTTCTTTACAATTTATTTGAGTACTGTACTATTAACAGGTATATTGTAAGGGTTAGATTAGGGGATGTCGTCAATCTTTGCCCAATGTGGGCCTGTGAAGCCCTTTGACACGCTTTTGTGATTAAGGGCTATACAAAATAAACTTGACTTGACTCATTTCATTGCTTGTGAAAAATAGTTTTTTCTTTATAGTAGTACGTCAATCTTTCCCTGTGGTAACCACATTCTCCTAAGCCAGTCCATTCATATTTTCTTTGTTTTTCCAGAGTCTACCTTCAGAGATTGAAGTAAAGTACAAGATAGCTGAATGTTATACTATTTTGAAACTGGATAAAGATGCTATTGCAGTGCTTGATGGTATTCCCTCTCGACAGAGGACTCCAAAGGTAGGCTTCTTATGTTACGATTGAAATAAGCACTTTATTATGTTATGTAGAGCATGTGAGAATTTTAAGAGAGACACATGACAGTAAACAAAGCTCAGCATTCCATACTACATCAGTAATAAGGGTGCCAAAAAAGTGTTGTGGTACAGATTAGGTTTTTTTGCTTGCAAATATTAGTTCTCTGCTGTACTTTGAAAGTGTTGTTTGTTTCCGTTTAATGCTAGATCAACATGATGCTTGCCAACCTGTACAGGAAAGCAGGCCAAGAACGCTCTGCAGTGACGAGCTACAAAGAAGTCCTCCGACAGTGCCCTCTCGCCTTAGATGCAATCATTGGTATGCATGACCACAACACATTTCCTGACGCTTTCACCTGCCGTCTGTTCCTGTGCCATCTTGTGTGTGCTCACCCAATCACAAAACTTCGATGTGTGAAAATCTATATACTTGTGTCCATAGGCCTTCTGTCTTTATCAGTCAAAGGAGCTGAAGTAGCGTCCATGACCATGGATGTTATCCAGAGTGTCCCCAACCTGGACTGGCTCTCTGTTTGGATAAAGGCGTATGCTTTTATACATGCAGGTGACAATCAGAGAGCCATCAACACAATTTGGTAAGCAAAGCTTGTTTAATCACAGACATGTCATGTCCATATAATTCCTATTCATCGTCTTGAAACCTGGATCGTACTTTGAGAACTTCACATGATTGAAAATGTTTACAGTAAGAATAATTTCTATTTGAACAAAATGCAAACACAACATCTTGACTTTGTCCTAAAGGAGACATGCATTTTTTTTTTTAGTTTTCATTAGTAGCCTTCCAAATGCAACTAGTTTGGTTGTGATTCCCAATGTCGTATCACAAATGAATGCCGTCACAACAGCACAGATGTTTACGACCAATTAAAATGACAGGTTATATTACATTGCTGTACTGTGTCTGTAAGATCGTACTTAACTATCGTCATAATTTCAAATGTACTATGTGCTAAAAAGCAAAGCGTTATGGAATTGATGCATGACAGTTCTCATGCGGTCAATGAATGGTCAATGAATTATTGTCAGGAACCTCTGAAATATATTGGATACATCCTGGAGAAAATTGCAAAGGATGTGTGAGCGCTGTCTTGACCTGAACCTGGTGACAAGATTGAAAAATGCCCCTTTATCGTCATGGAAACACGTGGTTTTATCAACAGTCTCTGATTTATTATAGCCTGTTTCGTCTCTTTATATTTGCCACTAACACAGAAATAGATAGAGCAGTCAAGGAAAAGTATTGTTTGTGGTTCAATAAAATAATATACAGGTAGGTGTCACTTAAAAACGTTGTTTCCTGATAAGTACCCCAAGGGTCACATTTTTGTGTTGCAATGAGTTCATAAGTGAGAGTCAGTGAGCCACTGTACTTTTTTCGCAATTGTCCAGTTCCACCTACTGTAGTTTAGTCGCACTGCTACTAATATGTAATTTAGCTCGCAGGCATGTTTTCAAAAATAGGCGGATGACAAAAAAATACTCTGTTTGTTTTAATTTAACGCTTTATGTGTGGCCAAGCCCTCCAGACACACAACTCATTGCTTGCCATCAACTGAAAAGTCATTTTTCTATATGGCTCCTTTAATAAAACCAAGTTGACGATATGCTTGTATTGAGACGCCGTTTTGCATGTGAAGCTATTTCGATTTTGTCCTCTCATTTTATTTCCTGTATTTTCTCCTCTCCCATACCATGGCTCAGTTCTCTGGAGAAGAAGTCTCTGTTGCGGGACAATGTGGACCTCCTGGTGAGCCTGGCAGATGTCTACTTCAGGGCAGGTGACACCAAGAACGCCATCCTCAAATTTGAACAAGCCCAGATGCTGGACCCTTATCTCATCAAAGGTACTGCTGGACAGCATCTATTTAACTTGCTAATAGACACCAATTATCCCGGAAGTCCTCCTGTTTTCCTTTGAGGGGGAAAAAAGAATACGTTGTCATTGTAATTACCTTTATTTTAACAACATGATAGCAACGTATCGCGGTAGACCACAACACTCACCACATGTAGAGCGAACATGATGTCTGTAGAGCTATAGGTTCCTCTAAGAGAAAGTACTACTGTACACTAGACTTGACACCGATTTTATCGGGCTGATCGGTATCGGCCGATATTTCGCATTTTAGGCTGATCTGCTTCGATGTCATAATTCGCCGATCGGCTCCGCAAAAGACATTTACTCCGCGTCGCCATCGTGCACAGTATATTTTAATCCAAAAGCTAGTTTATTTTTAGCCTTGTCGCACGTCTTTTGATGTAGCATTGGAAATATCTGACGGGCAATAAAGTTATTAAAAAAAAAAAAACAGCGGCGGTGTGGAACAGACATGTATGAGACAGACAACACGTAATGCCTGGATCAGACTACAAGACAAATTTGCTCTTTCACGATTGCAAGATGTCAGACTACTACAATAAAATCTTGTATTCCGATACCACCGCATCCAGTTTTTTACATTCATTGGGCTTAATCTTGTCAACTCAAATGCGATTGGATACACTCGTTACCGTGGCGACGACAACAAGAGTGGAGCACGCCGACTTTGTATTATAAGGACAAAATGGGGAAAAACGTGTGTTGGTGGTCACCGGTGCTCAGGACAGGAGAGGACGTTCGTTTAAGGTTTGCTTGAGGTATGTTCATGTACTTTTAATACGATACGGCTCGCAAGCAGGCAACAAAAACGTTACGTAGCCTAGCATGTGAGTGGTAGCACGGTTGGACGTAAACATGCCGCCGTTCTGTCGAATCATGCTCTAAAGTTTTGGTGTGGGTAAAGTAATTTAATTACAGTAAGTTAGCACCCATTATTTCTGTCATGTAATGTTGGTTTGACCTGACTGATTAGAATACCCGATCTGACTAGAGCAGTGATTTCCAACCTTTATGGAGCCAAGCAACATCCATCCATCCATCCATTTTCTGAGCCGCTTCTCCTCACTAGGGTCGCGGGCGTGCTGGAGCCTATCCCAGCTATCTTCGGGCAGGAGGCGATCCTGAACTGGTTGCCAGTCAATTGCAGGGTACATATAAACAAACAATCATTCGCACTCACATTCACACCTACGGGCAATTTAGAGTCTTCACTTAACCTACCACGCATGTCTTTGGGATGTGCGAGGAAACCGGAGTTCCCGGAGAAAACTCATGCAGGCACGGGGAGAACATGCAAACTTCACACAGGCGGGGCTGGGGATTGAACCCCGGCCCTCAGAACTGTGAGGCAGACACGCCAAGGAACATATTTTACAATTGAAAAATCTCACGGAACACCAACAAACAAAAATGTCACAAAAAGTGGATCCATTCATTACTTTATGTACTTCCTGCCATCTAATAGAAGACCATTTATCATTAGTTCTGTCTGTCAATATGCCTCACTGGCATAAATAGATGAACAAAGATACATTATTTATTGTAAATATAATTTTTTGAGCAATTGAAGCTCTCGATTTACCGGTCGATCTATGTTCCTACCCTCACCTATGGTCACGAGCTGTGGGTCGTGACTCAAAGAACAAGATCCCGGATACAAGCGGCCGAAATGAGTTTCCTCCGCAGGGTGTCCGGGCTCTCCCTTAGAGATAGGGTGAGAAGCTCGGTCATCCGGGAGGGGCTCGGAGTAGAGCCGCTGCTCCTCCGCATTGAGAGGAGCCAGATGATGTGGCTCGGGCATCTGATTAGGGTGCCTCCCGGACGCCTCCCCGGTGAGGTGTTCCGTGCACGTCCCACCGGGAGGAGACCCCGGGGACGACCCAGGACATGCTGGAGAAACTACGTCTTTCCGCTGGCCTGGGAACGCCTCGGGATCCCCTCGGAAGAGCTGGATGAAGTGGCTGGGGAGAGGGAAGTCTGGGCGTCCCTGCTAAAGCTACCTCGGATAAGCGGTAGAAAATGGATGGATGGATGAGAAGCTGTTGGGGGGAAAAAACTAAAAAAAAAGGCTCTTTCAGCTGACAATAAGCTTTTAATTGCACTACACCTGGGGCCTCATGTACAAAAGGTGTATACGCACAAAAATATGGTGTCCGTTCTTTTTCACGCCAAAGGTCAGATGTATCAAAAGAGAAATGACCGTGGAAATGTGCGGTGCCTCACGCCAACTGCATGGCTGGCGTACGCACGTTTCTGCAGCTTTTGGTGCCCTGGCGACACTTAGAGGTGATGCTGGAAAACTGTTCTCATAAATCTGCACAATAGAGACACATGAACAATTAGCACTGATGAACAATTAATGCCCGGCAACATTTGATTGATTAATTAATTATTTGATGTAATAGAGGCGGCACGGTGGGCGACTGGTTAGAGCGTCAGCCTCACAGTTCTGAGGAGCGGGGTTCAATCCCCGGCCCCGCCAGTGTTGAGTTTCCATGTTCTCCCCGTGCCTGCGTGGGTTTTCTCCGGGCACTCCTTCCACATCCCAAAAATATGCATTAATTGGGGACTCTAAATTGCCCGTAGGTGTGACTGTGAGTGCGAATGGTTGTTTGTTTGTATTTGCCCTGCGATAGGCTGGCAACCAGTTCAGGGTGTACCCCGCCTCCTGTCCGATGACAGCTGGGATAGGCTCCAGCACGCCCGCGACCCTAGTGAGGAGAAGCGGCTCAGAAAATGGATGGATGGATGGATGTCATTGAGGCAAGGACTCAGAATTCATTTGTTAACCAGTGTATTTAATGAACCACCACTGATATTTGTGAGGACACCTATTAATTGATCAAGGCGATCATTTATGCCGCCTATTGTTTTTGTGACTCCAGCACATGCACTGAAAAAGAGACTTTGGAATTTACTTCATTTGAACATGTACATTGGTTGCGCATGATTAAAATGTGTTAAAATGACTTTTTTTTTTTAAGGAGGGGTAACTTATGTGCAACCAATGTACGTTCAAAATTAAGTAAATTCAAAGGACTCTTTTTATCAGTCTGCACAGG
The DNA here is from genome assembly GCF_024500275.1 of Phycodurus eques. NCBI lineage: Eukaryota > Metazoa > Chordata > Actinopteri > Syngnathiformes > Syngnathidae > Phycodurus > Phycodurus eques. The sequence continues at coordinate 26,185,910 of NC_084527.1, forward strand.
TGCAGCAGCAGCCGGTTGTTGGAGCGTAATTGCGTCGGAGGAGACGCCAGGGACGGTGGATGAATCCCCCGAACATGTAGCGTGTGCCTGCGACTGCACATAATAAGAATCCTTTGAATTTCCTTAATTTGAACATGTACATCGGTTGCACATGATTAAAATGTGTTGAAATGACGACATTTACCCCTCTTCTCCTAAAAAAACCAAACTATTTTGTTTCCGTGTCCTCTCCTGTGTATGAAAATAATAAATTGAGTTTTTGATATCCTCTTTGATATGCTGATGTGCTTCTATTTGAATTCAAAAGTTTATTACAAATACCATACATACAACATTTACGCATGAACCTTTATCTCACAGGCCTGAGTGTAGGTTACTGTATGAACACATTTGTTATGAGTTATAAAAATACATGGTATTAACCTTGTGGGGCGATCAGAGTCAGCCGCATGTGCTCCAAGCACCCGAAAGAGTAGTGTCACCCGTGATCGCAGCGATTCTCTCCTTGAACGGGGTGAGGCCCTCCGCGCTGGTTCTTCCGCCTGTTTCGGGCACACTTTGGCGGTGGGCAGCTGTCCTCCGCTTCACATCCACCTGAATGTCTGACCACTTCTTTTTTAACTCAGCGTGCGTGTGCTGTTTCGACCTCACAGCATTGACAGCCGCACACGCGCTGTCCCATTCGCTCCTCTTTCGCGTGTTGTTAACGCCAGAGGACAGCGTGCCAAAGAGGATTTTCTTGCGCACCTCTACTTTATTGAGCAACTTCACATTCAGAAAATAATTTTTTTTTCATTACATTGCTCATTTTCCTTTTTTTCCTGTCCATGCAAAGATCAGGATCTCAGGTGCAGGGTTAATCAGAATCAGAATCAGAATCAGAATCATCTTTATTTGCCAAGTATGTCCAAAACACACAAGGAATTTGTCTCCGGTAGTCGGAGCCGCTCTAGTACAACAGACAGTCAATTTACAGAACACTTTGGAGACATAAAGACATTGACAAAAACAATTGTGCAAAAAGCTAGCACTTAGAGCAGTTCGAATGACTAATATTGTAATAGTCCGGTGCAATGACCATTGTGCAAAGGGCACCGAGACTTGAGGCGAGTAGTGCGATAATCTGGGACAATGTTGATTGTGCAAATGTTGCAGATACTCCTCAGTCAGTGTGCAAATGGAGCAGAAGTCACAATTTTAGGAACCTAAAAAAAGGTTTACTCTTTTGAACCAAAACAGCATATGCTTAATAATTTGGATCACAGTGTCTTCAAACTAGGCAGCTCCTGGAATAAGTGGTGAACTCTCTTCTTCGTGCTAATATGTCAGCGCTGTTGTGTCTACCAACAGGAATGGATGTGTACGGCTACCTGTGGGCCCGAGAAGGACACCTGGAGGATGTGGAGGTCCTGGGCGGGCGACTCTTCAATATCTCAGACCAGCATGCAGAACCTTGGGTGATTTCTGGGTGAGTATGTGAGTGGACAGACTGGCACTTGTCTGTGTGTGGTCTGGCTAGGTGGATGTTGCATATTATAGAGCAGGAGCACCAATTAAAAAAAGACGTAGACCGTCAAGTACCACCATAATAACCATAATTAAGTTACAGTTGCACCGTTGGCAAATTAAGTAAACATTATACCTAAATAAATGGTTAAAAGAGACAAAACTAGTCTACATTAGACTATCTGCAGTGGAGGAACCATACAGCATTTCTTTTGTAACCAATGTTTGTGTTGTTAGTTGTCACAGCTTCTACAGTAAACGTTACTCCAGAGCCCTGTACCTGGGAGCCAAGGCCATTCAGTTGAACAGCAACAGTGTTCAGGCTCTCCTCTTGAAAGGGGCAGCATTGAGAAACATGGGCCGAGTCCAGGAAGCTATCATCCATTTTAGAGAGGCCATGCGCTTGGCTCCTTGTCGGCTTGACTGCTACGAAGGTACGTTCGCTTGCCACGCTCGCTCACCTCCTCAATCAGGTGTTAATAACTGTTTCATCACAGGTCTGATTGACTGTTACCTGGCATCCAATGGGATCAGAGAGGCTATGGGGATGGCCAATAACATCTACAAGACCCTGGGGGCCAACGCTCAAACTCTCACCATTCTTGCTACTGTGTGCCTGGAGGACCCACTGACGCAGGAGAAAGCCAAAACCTTACTGGACAAAGCACTGGCTCAGAGGCCCGACTACACGAAGGCTGTGGTCAAAAAGGCTGAACTACTGAGTATGTGCAGCTTTCAACATATATTATCAACGTTGTAGTAGTGACAAGTGTCCTCCTTTTTGTGCAGGTCGTGAACAGAAACATGAAGAAGGGATCGCCCTGCTTCGAAACGCCCTGGCCAATCAGAGCGACTGTGTGCTGCACAGGATGCTTGGAGATTTCCTGGTGGCTGTCAACGACTACCAGGAGGCTATGGATCAGTACAGCATTGCGCTCAGGTAACCAATGAGGACCTTTGAACTATGAACTACAGTAGTTTGTGCAGCGGCATAAGAATACGACGTTCATGTGGCACCAGAAGTCACACTGGCTTTCAGCTGTACCGTAAGTTTATAATGCACATTTTTTTCCCCCAAAAAATTGTCAAAAGTCAATAGTGTGCATTTTTCATCGGTATAGGGGCAAATGGAAAAAAACTTTCACATTTTATAAATGTAGGTCGCCATCTAGTGTTTATGAAAAAGCTGTACACTTTCATTCCAAAATGCCACCACCACCTAGTGGTAATAAAAAAAGTGTAACCTCCACTTTCATTCCAATATGACAGGGGAATGTATGACTGGATATATGTACAGTTGTGCTCATAAGTTTACATCGCCTGACAAAGTTTGTAAAATATTGTTTACTTTCCGTACCCACTTTTCATATATATACATATACATACAGTGGGTACGGCAAGTTTTTAGACCCCCTAAAATGTTTCACTCTTTGTTATCTTGCAGCCATTTGTTAAAATCGTTTAAGTTCATTTTTCCTCATCGATGTACACACAGCACCCCATATTGACAGGAAAAAAAATGTAATTGTTGAAATCTTTGCTGATTTATTAAAAATGAAAAAGTAAAATATCACACAGCCATAAGTATTTAGACCCTTTGCTGTGACACTCCTATATTTAACTCGGGTGCTGTCCATTTCTTTTGATCATCCTAAAAAATGGTTCTACACCTTCATTGGAGTCCAGCTGTTTTATTATTAATTTTATGGCTGCAACACTTTCCAAAAAAGCTGGGACAGGGTCATGTTTACCACTGTGTTACATCACCTTTACCTTACATCACAACATTCAATAAACATTTGGGAACTGAGGACACTAATTGTTGAAGCTTTGTAGGTGGAATTCTTGCTTGATGTACAGCTTCAGCTGTTCAACAGTCCAGGGTCTCTGCTGTTGTATTTTATGCTTCATAATGCGCCACACATTTTCAATGGGAAACAGGTCTGGACTTCAGGAAGGCCTGCACTCTTTTACTACGAAGCCACGCTGTTGTAACACGTGCAGAATGTGGTTTGGCATTGTCTTGCTGAAATAAGCAGGGGCGTCCATGAAAAAGACGTTGCTTGGATGGCAGCATATGTTTCTCCAAAACCTGTATGTACCTTTCAGCATTAATGGTGCCTTCACAGATGTGTAAGTTACCCATACCATCTGTACTAACACAGCCCCATACCATCACAGATGCTGGATGTTTCTTTTCCTCTTTGGCCCGGAGGACACGACGTCCACAATTTTTAAAAACAATTTGAAATGTGGACTCGTCGGACCACAGAACACTTTTCCACTTTGCATTTGTCCATCTTAGATGAGCTCGGGCGCAGAGAAGCCGGCGGCGTTTCTGGGTGTTGTTGATAAATGGCTTTTGCTTTGCATAGTAGAGTTTCAAGTTGCACTTACAGATGTAGCGCCGAACTGTATTTACTGACATTGGTTTACTGAAGTGTTCCTGAGTCCATGTGGTGATATCCTTTACACATTGCCGTCAGGTTTTTGATGCAGTGCCGCCTGAGGGATCGAAGGTCACGGGCATTCAATGTTGGTTTTCGGCCTTGCCGCTTACATGCAGGGATTTCTCCATATTCTCTGAACCGTTTGATGATGATATGGACCGTAGATGATGAAATCCCTAAATTCCTTGCAATTGTACGTTGAGGAACATTGTCCTTAGACTGTTTGACTATTTTCTCACGCACTTGTTCACAAAGAGGTGAACCTCGTCCCATCTTTGCTTGTGAATGACTGAGCAATTCAGGGAAGCTCCTTTTATACCCAATCATGGCCACCCAAAAATTTCAACAATTCTTTTTTTTTTCTGTCAATATGGGGTCCTGTGTGTACATTAATGTGGAAAAAAATGAGCTTAAATGATTTTAGCAAATGGCTGCAATATAAAAAAAGAGTGAACATTTTAAGGGGATCTGAATACTTTCCGTACCCACTGTATAAATGATTGCTTGCTAAGAAGAATCATTGTTGACTCAATAGTATCTAGCATGATTGATGTAGTAACTGTATTCTGATTACTTTTCTGGATACAGTAATAAGTTAGATTGCTCGTTACTCAAAATGGAGCCCATTTTGGATTAATGCGTTACCCGCATCACTGCCTATGAATGCCACAAGATTGTGGCATAGCACTACGTTTTCCTCTAAATGATGCTCCTCAACTCATGTCAACATAGTTTCCTGGCACCAAGATTTCACAAGATGGCAGGAAAACATACTTTTATTGCTTTGTACTGATCACAAAAACAGCAAATATGTGAGGCTTGCTGGGGAGCGTCCTCAGTACCATCATCGCAGTGTGGCTCAGCAGCTGCTCGGCTGCAGAGAGGAATGCACGACAAAGGACAGTAAAGGCTGCTCAGAAGATTGTGGGGCGCAGTCTCCCCAACAGTACAGACATCTTCACCAGCAGGTGCAGAAAGAGGCCTCTCTGCATCGTCAAAAACTCAATCCATCCCGCACACCCTCTCTTCCATTCGTTCCCCTAGGGCAGGAGGCTACGGAGCATCTGATGCAGGACCACCAGGCTGAGGAACAGCTTCTTTCCGGAAGCTATTAAAGTATTAAAATTCAGCCAGTCCTCCATGTTAACATGGATATTTGAATTCCACAGCTGTCAGTGAATGAGTTAAACTTGAACAGTGCACTGTAGCCCCGACATCAGGCCCCCTCATGCCTATTCATTCCTGAACCATGAGATCTTTATTCTCCTCAAGTACAAGGACTATGGAAATATTATGTGCTATTCAAGCCCCTGGCATTTGTATTTTGCTGCATCCACACCTTTGCACACATTCCCTGCAAATAAGTATTTTTATCTTGTTTTATTGTTTGTTTGTTTACTTATTATATTTATATTTCCCAAGTCTGGAGACTTATAGGGCTAATATCATGTGTGTTGGTATGACAATTAAAGGCCTTGAATCCTTGGAAAAAATGTTTCCAAAAAATTGTGACTACGCAAGAGTACACTGTAATGCAGTTCAGCTTTCCCTCAAGGTCTCAATCATTATTTTCAAGTTATGAGCATTTTTCCTAACTTACAATCATCTTCAATTGGTGCATCACCGGTAGCCAAAAACTGAAGTTTACAGTTCTTATTGTGAGAAGAATCTGTGTGTTAAATGCCATCCAGTGTTTAATGAAAGTGAACAAAAACCGCATACTGTTGTGGTATAATTGTTGTTCCAACCCATATATTTAGCGATTTTCTGTGGATGCGTGACACATTTTAAAATGGTCATTTGTACTATTCCTCTTATACTTCCCCCAGTCTGGACCCCAATGATCAGAAGTCCTTAGAAGGCATGCAGAAGATGGAGAAGGAGGAGAGTCCCACAGATGCCACAGTGGAGCTGGACGGCGATGACATGGAGGGTAGCGGAGAAGACGGCGACCTAGAGGGCAGTGACAGTGAGGCCGTCCATTGGGCTGACCAGGAACAGTGGTTTGGTATGCAGTAGCCAGGATCTGTGCCACCTTCTGACCCTGTAGACTGAACGAGGCCTTCAATCACCACAGAAAAGAGCTGTGGACAAAGAACGCGCCTCCTTGTCATGCTGCTTGAGACTGATCAAATTAGGACCAGCTCACCTTCAACTGTAGACTGATCTCAGCGTTCTCTATTTTGCTCCACCAAAACTAGATGTGTTAAGTTTTGTTTTGAAAAATTCACATTTATGATAATTATTCTATCATTGGTTTGCTACATTCAGTTTATATTGTTATTTTGTTGAAACATCAGCTGAAGTTGTGGTCAGACTGGCTGGCATCTGCTTTAGAATAGGGCCAAGACTTTTAGTTTGTAACTGAATGAGAAAATATAACGTGGAAGTATTTGAATACATAATATACAATATCAATAACATCGCAAAGTTGCCATTACACGTACAGTGGTGTCAAGCAATGTTTGATGGTCTTTGTTTTGATGTTTGTAAAACCTGCTTATATCACAGTGTTATGTTGGAATGCATAATGTAAACATTACAAAAATGTTTATGTAAATATTTTCTAATCTAACTCAATAAAGTTTGTTGATGAGGACGCAGTCCAATTTCTGTAGGTTCACTGCCAGTTCAAGTAGAAGCATTTGTTAAATTAATTTTATTTACCTGAATCCAGTTTGTGACAAATTGAACAATCTGACAAAAACAGGTACAGAAGCAAATCGACTTGCTTGCCAATGCCCCTGTTGAACATCACTTCATCCACTCCAAATTCTTATTTCAAATCATCCCATAAAAGCATTTCCTTAGGAAAAAATCAACAGTTTTTAAGCTTATCTAACACTTGTGTCAGGTGAGTAACCTTTAAGCGGTTCTTGACATTCTCTATTACACAAGTCAGCAGCTGTAGCAGACATGCACCAAGGAATATTTTGCAACTGAATGTATACAACAGTACTAAGATCTTCAGGTAAAGTATGACATGAGAGCTGTTGTCATTCTTGGCTCTGCATGCGCAAGGATGGAAGGAGCGATGAGGACTTTTGATTCATGGCCATTCTGTCAAAACAAATGAATGAGCTCGTCTTCACTCAACTTTTCGGACATGCAGCTGTAAGTGTTCTGCCCAAAACACATGCAGAACACAAAACAAAGCCAAGGAATTTGAAGACCACTTGAGCCTATATGGCCTTTGCTGGGAAGAGAAAACAGGGGGAGGGAGGAGAACCATTAGATCATTGCACACCGTCAAAGGTATCAGGTTACCATTGCAAGTGTGTTAACCTATTTTAATGTACAGCAAATCGGCAAGCTGAAAATGATTATTTTAAGTGAAAATTAAAACGCAAAATAAAGTTTGTAATGGTGTAGACTGATGTTAGTCTGCCCATCTACAAACAAAGAAATTGTGCCAGTTTGAAATGTGAATTTAACATCCACTTAACACTTTGTGACACCGAAGGCATTTGAAACAAACCCACATTCAATTCCTCTTTCAACTCAAGTACAATCAGTACTATGTTTTTAAAAGCTTATTAAAATCTAAGGAGCTGTTGTATAACAGCAAAATGGGCATGCGATTGTTGACATGCAGGTCAAAGTGTACTCACACTGCAGGCAAATGTATGGAAGGCCTTGAAGGAAAAGCTCACAGTGGCAAAAAAAAAAAAAAAAAAAAGGACTCTTGTCAAATATTTTAACAGCAACGATAAAATCTAGAGGTCCTACTTTAAGGGCTATGTACACATTTACACACCTCCAATGACACACGAGGCCTGCAGAGGTGAAAACCAGACTGTTCATGTGAAGTATCATATACAGTATATTCAAGTACAGTATGTGCACATTTATACATTAATAGAATTAAAATAATCAACAAATGAAATGCACAGAAAGTCTTCACTAAGATGACAAAAAAGCACGTATGAAGGCTTTGGGTGCTTAAAATGATACGCGTTGGTCATGGAGACATACAAGTAGTAATGGTTATAGAACAGCGGTGAGGTAGCTGTGCTCTGCCTAATGCAGAAACTAAGAAAAGAAGACACTTAAGTCCTTAATTAGCATTCTTCTTATCCCCAGACACCCTTCCAAAATGACAAATGATAAAAAAAATTCTAAAAGTTGGGCAATTCTCTCTTTAGACCAAAACATGTATTATAATGATAATAATAATATAAAAACTTGTGTTAACAAAGTAAGAACAAGAACAACTCTAATCACAGCCACTCCACCCCAAAATGCATTGCTAAAAAGTCCTAACTATCAAAGATGTGTCTGTCACCACACCAGGAGCGAGTGATGACTGGAAGGTAATGTTTCTGTTAGGTATGTGTGTGTTAATGTCCACTCCACACTGGTGCCTGGTAGGTCAGTCAGGGCCACAAAACAGCAGCCATGTTAGTGTCAGTGCTGTAGATCCACAGCACCAGAGGCAGGGAGATGGCCACAAAGGGCCACGAGATGCCCTTGGCACATGCACACAGAGAGCGCCCTTTGGTGCCCGCTGCCGCCTTCTCTGGCTGTTTACCCAAGTCCAAGTGGTGCCTGGCCGCAAACTTCAGCAGCTCGTCCAGCAGGATGACGGGCATCGAGATCTTCAGCACCATCATCCACTGGGTGGCGTCCAGAGGGGTGATCTGGAAGATGACCTGAGGAGCAAAGCCACGTTAACACATCAGTTTTGGAGTATGATGCAGTACAGTTCCACACCACTAAAAACTACAGGGGATCCTCGCTTTAGCGTAGCGTTCCGTTCTTATGGTGGGGACGTAACGCCAATTTGTATGCAAGCCGGAATGTGCAGTAGTAGAATGTGCATAACTTTCTAACTGATGAAAGAACTCTTTCGTCGTTAGTTCATTGCGTGCCATTCCATAACGTCAAAATGTCATAATTACAGTAAATATTTGTAATGAAAACGATTACAGGACTAATCAAGGAAGACTTTCTTGACTAGCAGTACTCTCTATTGAGCGGGAGACTTTCGAAGCTCAAAGAAGAGAAGGAAAACTTCTACAGCAAAGTAACAGACGTTTGTTCAGAGGGAGAGGCAAATGGACTTCATCTACAAGTAAATGAAAGACAAAAGCAGCAGACTTACTGGCAGAGGCTCCACATAGAGGATGAGGAAATGCAGGGACATGGAGAGGCAGATGGCCCCCAGCAGCCAAATGTTCTCCCAAGGAGGCATCCGCAGCAGGGACTGGTTCTCTGAAAGGCTTGAAGAAGAGGAGGAAGAAGTTCATTGTGTGCAAACGTTGCTTGTCCAACCTCCCTGGAAGCTTTTGTACCTGTTCAGAGCGTTGCACATCTCAATGGTGACAAGCACAGACAGGGCCATGGTCATGGGGTAGGGGGACTCGAACACCTCGCAGTCTAGGCCATCAAAATCCGGGTTGTCCGGGCTGCACTGGAGGAAGTGACTCTGCGGGAAAAGGAGGAAGATGAACCGAGGATTCCCGAGTGGGCCAATGTTCTGGTCAGGTGTGCGGCTGTTGATTAGTCCACTTACCAGCTGGTACAGTGTGATCTGAGGTCCATCTTCGGAGAGTGTAAACCACCAAGCCGCAGCTCCCACTGTGGCGGCACCAACATAACCTGGGAGCAAAAATGGCAAAAGCACACGCGTCACTTCAGACAACTCCCGACAACTCAAGCGAAGACTCCCGCCGTGACACTCACAACCGATGGCCAGATATCGGAAGAAGAGCCATCCAGAAATGAGCGGCTCTTTAGCGTTGCGGGGAGGCTTCTCCATGATGTCAAGGTCCGGAGGGTTGAAGCCGAGGGCGGTCGCGGGAAGGCCGTCGGTCACCAGGTTGACCCACAGCAACTGAACTGGAATCAGTGCCTCGGGGAAGCCCAGCGCTGCAGTGAGGAAGATACTAGCAGGAAACAAAGGCGACATCAACACGGTTGATTGACAAGAAGAAGAAAACGCTCTAAAAGGATGTTGCCCACTTACCAGACGACTTCCCCTACATTGGAGGAGATGAGGTATCTGATGAACTGCTTCATGTTGTTGTATATAGCGCGCCCTTCCTCAACAGCAGCCACAATGGAAGAGAAGTTGTCATCGGCAAGGACCATCTCAGAGGCTGACTTGGCCACGGCAGTGCCAGAGCCCATGGCGATGCCAATTTCGGCCTTCTTTAAGGCAGGGGCATCGTTCACGCCATCTCCTGTCTGCAGACAAACATGGTATTCTTTTGTTATCGTAACAATAAGTTACATAATCAACTATTGACAACAATTGCTTAAATAATATTTGTGCGTGTGTGCGTGTGTGTGTATATATATATATATATATATATATAAATAAACACACACACATACATACACACACACAACTAAATGCTTACACATCCTAAAAGCCCTTAGCATTACCAAGAGCTTGAATTTGAGGCATGACTCTCCTTATGATCAATGGCCTTCACAAACAACAGGAGGAACCATCATCCCACAAAATATCCCCCAAGGAAATTGTACAAATGTGAGTGGTTTATACTTCTTTTCACAAAGGTGTATTAGTATCATCCGGTGAGAGAAAGAAAAAAAGCCGAGACATGATTTAAAGTCGACATTTAAAGTAGATATGACGCAATTTTGGCGGCACTGTGCCCGACTGGTTAGAGCGTCAGCCTCACAGTTCTGAGGACCCGGGTTCAATCCCTGGCCCCGCCTGTGTGGAGTTTGCATGTTCTCCCCGTGCCTGCGTGGGTTTTCTCCGGGCACTCCGGTTTCCCAAAAACATGCACGTTAATTGAACACTCTAAATTGCCCGTAGGTGTGAGTGCGAATGGTTGTTTGTTTTATGTGCCCTGCGATTGGCTGGCAACCAGTTCAGGGTGTACCCCACCTCCTGCCCGGTGATAGCTGGGATAGGCTTCAGTACGCCCGCGACCCTAGTGAGGAGAAGCGGCTCAGAAAATGTTTACCAGGATCCTCTCATCAATAGTTGACTTTAAATCTCATTATGATGACTTTAAACTTCATCGTGATGACTTCAAGCTTTTTTCTTCTCTCACTAGGTGACCCTAATAAGCAGTCATACCCATCAACCTGTATGGTCAACATAAAATTTATTTTGTTGACAGCTTTTGACATTCTCTTTTTTTGGGTCATTATAGAATTACAGATCTGGAAATGTGAGCTAGACAAATATAAGTGTAGTTTTCAGTTATGTATCAAAAGGCAAATATAATACAATTTACATGTTTTTTTTAAAGGCTATACAATTTGCAACGAGATTTTTGTCCTTGTGATCCCGATTGTGGTCAATCACAACCAAAACTAATGCCGAGCAGTTGATGTACAATAAGTCCATCAAACTTGGAGACGATCAAATAAAATTCATGGGACAAAGAATGTTTTTTTTCTGTGTGTATTTGACACGCCAAACCAACAAAGCTTATGCTACGGATGCGTTCACGATGCAACTCATGTAACTCAAACATGATCCAGTATGTTAGATATCAGGTTTGAGGCGACGTACCATAGCTGTGATCTCGTCAAATCCTTGCAGGAACTCGACGATCTTGGACTTGTGAGAAGGCTCCACGCGTGCAAAGCAGCGTGCATGGGTGACAGCCTCTCGCTGGGTGTTGGGCGCGAGCTCGTCAAACTCTCGTCCGGTGAAGGCCATCTGCTCAACGTCGTCATCCTCTGAGAAGATGCCAATCCGGCGGCAGATCGCCACAGCTGTGCCCTTGTTGTCTCCAGTGATCATGATGACGCGGATGCCAGCCTGGCGGCACAGCTTGATGGACGCCGCCACCTCTTGTCTGGGAGGGTCCAGCATGCCGACACAGCCGACAAAGGTCAGGTCCGACTGGACACAGGAGGACCAGAAGGTTTCTACTGTGTACCAAAAGGTTACTCAAAATTTCCCTGAATTTAATTTTGAGTTCATTAGGGACAGGCATAATAATCAAATATTGGATTTTTAAGAATTCCCCAGATTGTATGTGAATCACTGTTGATTATGAATTACTTGGTCAAACAATTGAGGCACTCTTCACCAACCGAGAACCCTTTGGTAAGGTTCTCCCATCCCATGAAGAAAATAAATCTCATTAATGGTCACAGGTGAGCAGGACCCTATCGGAGCTCGGCAGGATACACCTTGGACTATTTGGCAGCCTGTCGCAGGGCACATCCAGACAAACAACCATTCACACTCACGTTCACACTTTAGGACACTTTTAGAGCAGCAAACAAACTAACAGACAGGCCTTTGGAGTTCCCAGAGAAAACCCAAGCAAGCATGGGAAGAACATGCAAACTCCATAAAGGCGAGAATGGTGCTAATTTGAACCCTGAACCTCAGAACTGGCAGACACGCTAACCATGAGTCTACTGTTCCCCCATAGTCACTCAAGGAAATTTTGTTAAATGCCCTTCTCTAGTTGCTAAGTATCCAACAGTCACCTCATATTCGGAGAATTTGGTGGGTTCGGACAGTATCATGTCCTCCATCTTGGGCGGGCTGTCTCGCGTGGCCAGAGCCAGACATCTCAGCGTGTCGCGGCCGGTCCCGTATTCACGAATCACAGACATGATCTTTTCCTTGATGGCTTTGCTTAATGGAACTTTGTTGTTACCCACTCTGACATGGGTGCATCTCTCGATAACGCCCTCAGGTGCTCCCTGTGAGAGAGAGAGAGAGAGAGAGAGAGAGAGAGAGAGAGAAAGAGAGAGAGAGAGAGAGAGAGAGAGAGAGAGGTCAAACATTTGCCACACGGAAGACAACAAGTCCTTGGTTAGAGCTGGTTATTTGGGTGCTGTGTCAAAGTATACCTTGACAAACATTTTCCCCAAGGAAGAACGGGACTTATTGGGTGTGCAGTAGACAGACATGGATTTCCTGTCTCTGGAGAACTCCAGAGTACACTCTTTCCTCATCAGTTGTTTGATCACCTGAAGTTTCCCAAAAAGAAAGTGAGCAAACCTGCTGCAGACATGCAATGTGAGCAGGGAGGAAGTTGGTGTCACTCACTGAGTTGCAGGCATTAGCTCTGTCGATCTTGGATAGGTTGTGGACTTCAGTGTCAAAGACATTCATCTTCTCCACCAGACAGGTCAGTGCAGTCTCTGTCGCCTCACCGACCTTTTCATATACTCCTTTCACCTAAAATATATTGAATATTAAAATTATCATCAATTAGCATTGAGTATTTTTTTCAGAGGATATGTAAATTATTACTTTCTTGTAAAATAAATGTTAGCATAGTTCAGCAGACACTCTGAAGATGGTAAAATAAAATATGAAGTTACAACCTACCTTGGTATATAAAAAAAAAAAAAAATGTGTTAAGGTTTTACAATTTGTGATAAAATAAACTGCCCTGTGATATGCAGTCTATCGTGCAGACAATGGGCAGGTGCATTCATTTACAAAAGGTCACCATAATCAAGTACAGATAAAAATGTACCAGAAACCTGGAAAATCATCTGGCTTCAAATGAAAAACAACACTAAAAAAAAAAAAAAAAAAATTCCCATTTTTTATTTTTAATATTTTTTTTTTTAGCTTTTTAAGAAGTTAACTGACATGAAGTTTACAACGGAGAGAATTATCAAGCTGGACACTGAGACACTTATGACAAAATTTAAAATGTTGTTACCCTGTACAGTAGAAATCTTTAGGGCAGGGTTCGGGAAACTATGGCTTGCGAGCCAAATGGCTCTTTTGAGGACTGCATCTGGCTCGCAGATAAATCTTAGCACACAATTCTTAACATGATGAACATTGAATAATTACGCTGAAATTTAAAAGTAAAACATTACAGAAATCACAGGTTTAAAATACCGTTCAAAATATAAAACATTCTCCTGCATTTTAATCCATCTATTTTCTACCCCAATGCAGGTGGTTGGAGCCAATGCCAGCAGTCCTTCCGGGTACAGTAGGGTCAGACTATTTTTATTAGATAATGCGATAGCTTACCCGGGTTTTTGTGAGGTCAAGAAGTAAACTTCCTTCCTTTTAATCAAATAGACAAGTAGCTTTTAACGAAGATGACAAAAAGAAAGAAGAAAGAAGAAGGAATTTGCCATAGTGGGGAGAGCAGATTCTGCCATGTCTAACATGCAATCATAAATTTCATCAATGAAACGGTCAAATATAAAGCGGCACTTCGACACACCTTGCTAATTTTGCATCAAAATATCCAGTGGGGCGGCACGGTGACCGACAGGTTAGAGCGTCAGCCTCACAGTTCTGAGGACCGGGGTTCAATCCCCGGCCCCGACTGCGTGGAGTTTGCATGTTCTCCCCGTGCCTGCGTGGGTTTTCTCCGGGCACTCCGGTTTCCTCCCACATCCCAAAAACATGCATGAATTGGAGACTCTAAATTGCCCGTAGGTGTGAATGTGAGTGCGACTGGTTGTTTGTTTGTATGTGCCCTGCGATTGGCTGGCAACCAGTTCAGGGTGTACCCCGCCTCCTGCCCGATGACAGCTGGGATAGGCTCCAGCACGCCCACGACCCTAGTGAGGAGAAGCGGCTCAGAAAATGGATGGATGGATATCTAGTGAGGAATGATGACTGGTTAGCACATCCGCCTCACAGTTCTGAGGACCTGGGTTCAAATCCAGCCTCGCCTGTCTGGAGTTTGCATGTTCTCCCCCGTGTCTGCGTGGGTTTTCTCCGCGTGCTCCGGTTTCCTCCCACATCCCAAAAACATGCATGGTAGGTTAAATGAAGACTCTAAACTGTCCATAGGTATGAATGTGAGTGTGAATGATTGTTTGGTTATATGTGCCCTGCGATTGGCTGGCGACCAGTTCAGGGTGTACCCCGCCTCCTGCCCGCAGTTAGCTGCGATAGGCTCCAGCATGTCCTCATGAGGATAAGCGGTGTAGAAAATGGATGGATGGATATCTACTGGGGGAAGACATGCCTCTGTCAGCAAGAACTGTTCACAATCGTACCATCATGATGACAAATCAAGTGGAAGAAACACAATTGAAGGTCATGAATGCAGTGCCATACTTTTCCCTTGCTCTTTATCAGTTGACAGACGTAAGCCATTAACCGTAGTTTAGCGTGATTGCAAGGTATATTGCTGGCGAATGTCTTGCTGTTTTGCCAATGAAAGGGTCAACAAGAGGAGGATTTATTGAAGTCTTTCATTGAGTTTACACCACTAGATAAACGTCTTTCGCTGTGTACTGATGGTGCTCCGTGTGTAGTGAGGAAATGCAGAGGATTTGTAGCGCTTCTTCATGAATATGAAAAGTTTTTATTGCATTCATTCATACATTATGACGCGCTTTGTGCTCAAATGGGTGGCGAGCAGCTTGGTGAGGTGATGTCTGGTCATTTGTGTGGTCAACTTTATTCTTGCCTGCGCTTGAAATGATCGCTAGTTTAAAACAACCAATAACCTTAATTATCAATGTATCTAGAGAATAGTAGTGAGTCTCAGATAGTGCCCTGAGGAACTCCATGACAAATGTTGAGTCATTTAAATGTGATGAAATCTTTCCAACAGGTAGTTCCTAAACCAACCCACAGCATTCTCAGACAAACCAATACAAGAGAGCTTCTGTTTTATGACAATATGCAATAAGACCAGTGCGGACCGGACTGATGCGTGTCTCTCTACCAAAGTCAGCTGGAATAGTCTCCAGCTCACCCCAGACTGTAGTGAGGATACGCAATATAGGAAATCGAAGAATAGTTGTCACCCTCATTGTTGACTATTTAATTGTCTGACCTCCAGGTGTTGCTGCACTTGCAACTGCTCTCGCGGTATTTGGAGCTTGAATGATACAATCTAAAAAGGTGGGATGAATGCAGTCCACACCTCATTGAAGTCCAGCGATGAGTCATTACACAGGGCACAGATGGTGGCCAATTCCACCAGAGCATCATACTGAGAGGATTTCACTTGTTTACTATTGTGGTACCTGTGGAAAGGAACATTATACGAATCTTAGTCAGGATGAAATTCAATCTACCATCCATGGTAATCAATTGTCATTTGCCTTATAATACTCACACGTCCCCTTCAGGTGCATAAGTAGAACCTGTGATGGTAAACTCTGACAGAGAGAAGTTCTCACTTTCAGCTTTGTTGATAATGAACATCTGGGGATTGCATTAACATGGCACAAACACACAACACAGCATTTGAGCACGTTAGAGACATCAGACAGCTGCCTTTAAAGACACAGTAGGTGGCAGTAGAAGCCTCACAAGAGGACTTTAGAAGCAGTGCTTCTATTAGTCCGTACTGTTACAACATAGTTTGTCTCTTTCGGATCATGGCCTGCTGCCTAATATGAGACAAGCGTAAACACACAGACTCATGGCAGGGACCCCGTGGAAAGAGAAATACCCTGAAGACACTCCAGTGCACGGCTGCATCACACAGGAAGATGTTTTATCCTCCCTCACACAGACATTACAAGAAATTGATAATAATAATAAAATAGTCATAGTAAAAATCTGCTGTGGCTCCTGGGAAAAACATGCATGCGCACAAGGAGCAATGTTAGGGCGAATACAGACACTAACGGCAAATGGAGGGAAGCTCCATATCAGATTTGACCCAAACACTACAACAGGTAATTTGGTCTCACTTCTGGTTGGTCAATAGTACAAATGTTTATTCCTATTAAATTTCAGGTAGCTTGTGAGCAAAAACAACTTTAAAAGAGATATTTGTGTGTGTGCATCATATTTCATCTCATATAAAGCTCATTACCAATGCATTCCAGTGACAAATAAATAGTTACGCAAAGAGCTCCTTTTCTTTTTTGTCAAAGCACAACAACTTTTAATGGCAACTTTTAAGATCAAATGAAGATAGCTGGGATAGGCTCCAGCACGCCCGCGACCCTAGTGAGGATAAAGCGGTACAGAAAATGGATGGATGGATGAATTACTGAGCAGGCAACTAAAATATTTAATACAAGTAGATTGCGTGTGAATGCAGGAATGCTGATTGCAATCATGTAGAATGTTATTAAATAATATGGAATGATACTGAATAATGTGAAATGAAATTGAATGATATGGAACAAAGTGAAATGCTTTTATTTAGAAAATCTAGGGCATGTTAGCAATTTTGGGTAGTTCATGGAATGGCTTGATTGAGCTGAACACATAGAAGTTGAAACGGTGCGAAATGATTGAGAAATAAGGAAACTAGCTAAATTAGTAAAAATGTAGAATTTCGGGCTTTTATTTTGAAATTTGGGGAATGGGAGTGGTTCACAGGATAGATAGAAAGAGCTGAACATGTAGAAGTTGAAAGGGTGCAAATCGGAGGAGAAATAAGGAAACTGTAGCTAAATTTGTAACAATTTGGAATTTCGGGCTTTTATTTAGAAAATTTGGGTAATGGGAGTGGTTCATAGGATGGCTAGAATGAGCTGAAAGTGTAGAGGAGTTGAAACGGTGCGAATCGGTTGAGAAATGTTGAAGCAGGAGTCAATGTAGAATATGTCCTATTTTGGACATTTCGTGGGTCAAAAAGTGGAAAAATTTGGTGAAAATGGTGACATTTTTGATGGGTAGGAATTTTTGGAATGTTGAAAATCAATCCCAGGGTGATTTCAATGAGCTGAACATTTTGAATGGGAACGATGTAAATTTGTTTTATTGAATGTGCCATTGGAAATGAATGGGCAATTTTTGGGTGCAAAAAATGGAATTGTGGGAAATGTAAAAACATTGCGGCTTAGATTAGTAATGTCACGTGAGGCGTAAATTTTTTGAACGTGTTGAAGTTGGAACGGAGTGAATCGGATGTAAAACCATTCAAACAATCATATCAATCTTAACATGGGGTGCTTATCCCAAAGAGACAATGCAAGCACTCTTTGGCTGCTTTTCAGCTTGATGACGCAAGGTCAGTTATATAACAACAGCAAGTCATCCAACGACTTAATGTAGGCAAGACAGTACCTGTATGTTGCCCTTTGGCTAAATAAGCTGCAGCATGATCACAAGAAGAACAGTGTTTGCACAGTGTTACTTTAGCAAGCCATAACGGTCACCCAACTAAGCATCTTATTCAAACACCAGGACAACCACGAGGACTAAACATTGGTTCCCGAACAACTTAGTAATGCACTGTGTGAGACTTACTCTGCAGACAGACATCTGATTGGTGGTAAGAGTTCCTGTCTTGTCAGAACAAATGACAGACGTGCAGCCCAGAGTTTCCACAGATGGCAAGCTGCGGACAATGGCATTCTTCTTGGCCATGCGGCGGGTGCCCAGTGCCAAACAGGTGGTGATGACAGCAGGCAAACCTTCAGGGATGGCAGCCACAGCCAGTGCCACAGCAATCTTGAAGTAGTAGACAGCCCCACGGATCCAGGAGCCTCCGTGTACAGGGTCATTGAAATGGCCGATGTTGATTATCCACACCGCAATACAGATGAGGGAAATGACCTTGGAAAGCTGTTCACCAAACTCATCAAGCTTCTGTTGCAGGGGTGTCTTCTCCTGCTCAGTTGCTGCCATCTCATCACGGATCTTGCCAATCTCTGTGTTAACACCTGTGGCCACCACCACACCCACAGCCTTCCCAGCAGCAATGTTGGTACCCTGAAATGACAAGTAATGTTGGGTCAAATACAGCAACAATGACTGACAAAACAATGTCAATAGAATGTTTCATAGTTGTTGAAGGACTCCACTTACAGAGAACAGCATGTTCTTCTTGTCTTGATTGACAGCACGAGGATCAGGCACAGGGTCTGTATGTTTGATGACAGAGACTGATTCGCCTGCAAAGACAAGCACAGGTCTCATTGTTAAGACAGCAGACTGTGATAAAACATCATCATCATCATCGATTTATCAACATGCAGGTGATTTTAGATTTAAGTTATGTTTATTATTGTATGACTATCTTTTCTACTTAAGGAAATTACCAAAACAATGACCCATAACTGTACAAGTATAAAACAAGCGAGGTATGAAGTGTGACTTGGATTGCCTTGAGCTAAAGTACAAGAGCAGAAAAGAGCATTAGTGCCTTAAGTAATTAAAACCACTACACCTTTATTTGAATAGATTATATTAGATCGGTAAACAAAACAAAAAGCTAAAGTACACAGGATGTCTACAATTGGCTCGATGAAAACAATTTATCAACTTACCAGTTAGAATGGACTGGTCCACTCTCAGAGTTGTTGATTTGATTGAACATATACGGATATCAGCAGGCACTTTGTCTCCAACTGAAACCAAAACAAAAAACAAAAAATGTGAGTGCAAAATCATCAAACACATTTCCTACTGCATAAAACCCCTAATGGTGGTTCGGTTCATGATACTGCTCCCCTAGTCTAGTACAGTTTGTGTGTCATAACTAAATAAACCAATTTAACAGATACAAGCTATAATCTGCAGGTGGGAATTTGCTGGTCATGTAATCTAAATGGAGGAAGTGGAAGCTAATTGCAGAGGGGGGTTGTTGGTCAGTGCTGACATCACTGCAGGAAAGGAGAAAGACAGCCAAAGAGAGGAGGAAATAGAGGACTTGTGAGCCGTAAATGGCTTGTCTCACAGGAAAAGACCAATTTGGGATTGTGGTGACCCAATTCAGCTTCATAATGCTGTACCGCATGAAACTGGGGATGGCTAAAGATCAAACTATGTCTACAGTGGGGCAAAAAGGTATTTAGTCAGCCTCCAATTGTGCAAGTTCTCCCACTTAAAAAGATGAAAGAGGCCTGTAATTTTCATCATAGGTAGACCAGAAATCTTGCTTGTTCGACCAAATACTTATTTTAATACATAAATAATATTTAATATTAATAAGTAAATTAATTAATAAATAATTCTTTAAAAATGTGATTTTCTGGATTTTTTCCTTATTTTTTCTCTCATAGGTGAGGTATACCTATGATGAAAATTACAGGCCTCTCTCATCTGTTTAAGTGGGAGAACTTGCACAATTGGTGGCTGACTAAATACTTTTTTGCCCCACTGTAAGTCTATATTTGCCCCATCTTCAACAACAAATATAGCACCCAAACATTTGCAAGAATACTGTAAAAACATGTAGACATCAAGACAGTAGCTACAATGCCATGAAAAAGTATTTGGCGATCTTGATTTGGGATTCCTTTGCACATTTATTACACTTCAATTTTTCAGATAAACCAATTTTAACATCTCACAAAGACAATCAAAGTAAATGGCGTTTTAAAATAAAGATTTAATGCTGGGAAAAAAATCCAAACCTATCTGACTGTGCCATTGTGAAAAAGTCACAGCCCCCTGAACCCTTGGCGACAGTAACATAAATCAAGCATTAGCGATAAGTGGTGCGATAAGTCTTTCAAATTGCTGTGGAGGAATTTCGGTTGACTTTTCTTCGCAGAATTATTTAAACTTAGTCATATTGTAGGGCAGACATGTCGGGATCAATTTGGAGTCAGCATGACATTGGACCGCAAAATGGCATCAGCCAAAGATGTGCATGTAATTCCATGAGGAGTGCATAAAGAAATATACAGTACTCAGTGTTGGGGGAGTGAGGATACGACAGTCGGCCAATCAGGTACCAGTTTCAAAGGAGCCACATGGCTACTTTTGCATCCGCTCATGCATTTTAAGTACTAGTAATTTGTATTGGTCTGTTTGTTGTCAACTGAATGAAGACATTGTTGAAGAACCCGCGGCTGTGTCAGCGCAAATCTGACTGAAAAAGGTGAAAGTGACTGGCAAATGACAGCGACGAAAAGAACACCGACGGACTTCTTTTTTGATCGGAGGCAATGTCTACAGGAATACTTTTAAGATTATTATTGGGTGAGTTTTCATTAACATTATCTACGCTACATTATCGTTTATTCAAAGTTTTGTCAAAGAGGAAAATGTTCCGAGCGGTTGTTACAGCGCAAATCTGACTGCAAAAAGTGTTTTCGGGGTCAAAAATCACACGTTTATAGGATTCAGACACAATAGAAAACAGTTATTTGCAGATTTTCGCTATTCGTGGGAGGGTTCGGTGCCTATCCTTGTGAATAGCGGGTGTTCACTATACTTGGGTTGTCTTTGTGAGATATTAAAATTGGCTTGATAATCAGAAATTGACATTTCTTAAAAATGACCCCCTACCCCAAAAAACGAAATCAATACGGGTGCAAATACATTTTTCACAGCACTATATATGATGAGCCCACAAGGGAAGCACTGTTGTAATATAAAACCAATGTGACCTTTAGAGAAGGGAAGAGTCCAACAATAAGCAAAGCCAAAAATGGAAAAATATCTTCCCCAATGCTCTGATCAGGTTTAAATGTGGCAGTATGATGGCAGCTGTCTCCACATCACTGCGACATCACAAGAAGAGACAAAAGGACAAGCCCCTCTACTCGATACTGTACTTAGAATACAAATCATCATAATACATTCCATTAACAGGCCGGTGTCCGTTTTCACTGTCTGTTTTCCGCCTTTTTGCAGTTACGTGCACTTGAACACATGGGACTGTTGCTTCAGTTATGATCCTTGGAGAGGGTAGAGGATGATTGGCAACTCATTAAGTGTCCTCACAGTGGTGCCAGAAAGCTTAATCTGTCAGCGGGCATTGTCCAATACAGACAGACAGCATTTCTAAGAAGGACTGACATCTAACACAGTAGCATCCGAACACGAAACCACTAGAACAATAAAAGCGTCACTTCGAAGAAGGTTATTAATCCTGGCTCATGGATGGGTCAGGCTACTGTTCTAACACTCCATATTGTGACAGATATAATCTATACACACAGGGATATACTGTCAGAATCAATGTCAGTTGCAAAGTGTTGCTTTAACATTTATACTGCCTTAAGATGTATCACAAGTAAATTTTTTCCTTACATGACATTTTTTTGCCTATCCTCAGTGGTTATGTAACATTTCCTGTCTGTTTAAGTTATTACTTTTAACAAAATACCACTTGGACTGACTTTCCAACAATGGTGCCTGCAGCTGAGTTTTGAATTCTTAAGAAACACTTGGATTGTCCAGGGGCTTTGTTGCACTGCAGGCCTGCTCTGCACAAGTGTGTGCGTAAGTCAGCTGTCATTTTGTGTCAACATCCTGCTTTGGTAGCAGTCCAAGCATCTCACCAGACATCCCCACTTTTACACCTCTGTGTTTGCCAACAGGTGATGAGGTCCACAGAGTTCAGGGTTGGTGATCCATTGCACCCAGCATGACTCACAGAGGTGCCTTTTAAATAGAACTTTCAACAGCAAGAGAGGCCGTGGCACAGCATAAGCTGGCAGCTTTGACTGGCACCTGCCTCTGCCGTGTGTTAGGGTACAGCATGAGGTTTAGCCGGCCAGGCTTCCTCAGGGGCAGCCAGGAAGGTCCATGTGCTGATGGCAGCAGGACAAAAGGTTGACGTCCTGTCAAGTCAAGAGGGCCATTACACAAGAGTCGACATGACAGCTCTCCAAAGCAGCCTTCCTTAACAGCCACCTCAATAGAAATTCTCTCTCCAAATGAAGATGTACTGGCAACTATCTGCAATTTGTTTAATTTCCCTTTAATGTGTCTGAAACCCCCCCACACCCCACACACACACACACGCACACACACACACTTGTTCTGCGAATCCGTGGCTGTAAAGGAGCACGTCTTTGACAATTAACATCATAAATCCTTAGTAATCCCTAGAAGCTGTAAAATGCACTATTACTGTAGCTGGGTCTGAGTCTATTTTATCTGTGTATAGCATTTTTTTAAAAGCATGACGGAAAAGCAGATACATTTATTTGGTTTAAAGCAGACATGTCACGCTCCCAGCCCGCGGGGCGGAAGCAATTTCGTCCGGCCCGGGATCAATTTGAAGTCATCCTGAAATTTGGCCGCACACGTCAGCCAAACATGTGCACGTAATTCCATGAGCTGTGTCTTATTTGTATGAACTGTACAGTACTCAGTGTTGGAGGTGTGGGGATACATAACAATCGGTCAATCTAATGGGAGAGATTTGTCTCAAAATTATTTACACAAATATATCGGCAATTAACACGTTTTTCAAATCCACAAATGTATCGGCAATTTAAACGTTTTTCAGAGCCACAAATATGTCTGTGATTTACAAATGCGTTTTTAATGTTGTGTGTGCGCATTTAGCATGACTTATCATTTGTAAAGATTTAATTCTGCTTGTGAATTGTTGGTTCGTTTGTGGATCAGCGGGCATTGTGCATTTAGTTTTTAGACAAATGTAACGCAGTTTAAGATATTCACACACACAAATTGAGAATATTCACTAGTGTGAGAAGGCCCATCCCTCCATCCGCTAGGCGGCAGTGTTGCTGTCTCCGTTAATTACTTGACTGCAAGTCATTTTTATGGGAATCCAACAGTGATTCCCAGTGTGATTTAAAAAATAAATAAATAATTTTGATTTTGAAATGCCACATCAGATTTTTATGAACGTGGTTTAGTTGCAGTCCTTGGGTGGGCTAGTGTACCTCAGAACTGGTTTGGCTCTGGGATAACTAAGGGATTTTATTTTTATTTTTTTTAAATAATCTTTTTAAATCAGGGTCAATGGCAGACATATATGGACGTTTAAAATTAGCTTTATTATATAATGCAACTTCAGAACCTTCCTGGATGCAACACTGTCAGTTTTCTTTCTCTCAGTGGTGGACCTGTTGCCATATAACAGAGTATTTTGTTTCATTATTTTAAGTCCAAAGCATAGATGTCTGTGTGTTATATGTCAGGCTTTTATTTTGAAGTCGGCCCAAGCAGCTCGTTGGCGGCGTGTTACCGTAATGCCTAGTATGAACAGTCGTTGGGGCGGCTGGCCTTGATTTAATCTTTCCAGCTGGGGGCTCGCCTGACCGCAGTGGTTTACTCAGGATTTCAGCAGGGTCAGACCATAGACTGTTGGATTCCCATAAAAATGACGTGCAGTCAAGTCATCAACGGAGACAACAACACTGCCGCCAACGGATGGAGGGACGGGACTTCCCACACGTGTGAATATTGTCAATCTTTGTGTGTGATAATCTTGAAAACTGCATTATGTTTGTCTAAAAAAATAAATGCACAATGCCCGCTGATCTACAAACGCACCAACAATTCACAAGCAGAATTAAACCTTTACAAATGTTAAGTCATGCACACACAACATTAAAAACATATTTGGAAATCGCAGACATTATTTGTGGCTCTGAAAAACTCATGTCTGTGTCAGCACAAATCTGACTGCAAAAAGTGAAAGTGACTGGCGAGCGAAAACGACAACAAGAACACTGACGGACCTTATTTGATCAGAGGCAATGACGTCTACAGGAATACTTTTCCGATTCTTATGGGGTGAGTTTTCATTCACGTTATTTAAGTTACGTTCGTGTCTATTCAAAGTTTTGACTAAGATGAAAATGTTCCTTGTGGTTTTTACAGCTCAACTCTAACTGCAAAAAGTGTTTTCGGTGTCGAAAATCACACGTTTATAAGATTCAGACACAATAGAAAACTATATGGACGTGAGTCATTATTATTATTCTTGTTTCTGTGAAGTTTGAAGTAAATCTGTCGATGTGCTTATTCTCAGTGTGACCCAGAAAATTAGATAGCTTGAGTGCACCCCGCCATTGTTTGTTGTTTAAAGGTAGCTATCTCAATTAGCTCGGCGGCAACCATCGTAGTTACGAACTCAAAATCACTGGATGATTGCAAGTGCTGGTGATCATATGCTAAATTGTTGGTGTTATAGGCAAAAGTATTTTGATGAAGATATCAATGACTGTCTCAAGCAGAAGCCGTTGTCGACATCCCCATTATCTTGTGCCGTAGCGGTTTGCTAATCTTCCTCGGGTCCACGTATAATTAACACTACAAATAATAGATTAGTACAGCACATGGTACATCAATACAGTAGTTAAACATGATTCAGTGATACAGTAGTTACTCAAAATACATGTACAAAATATACAATATACAAAATCAAAATATATATATATATATATATATATATATATATATATATCAAAATACAACACATATATATATATATATATATATATCAAAATACAATACAGTCGAACAAGTAAACAACAAACGACACCAATTAATCATTAGATAAGATATGAAATAAAATACTGTTAACTGTTATGTATTTGAATCCTCTAGCAACACCTCTTAGATGAAAAGAGTATCAAATGGATATAATAAAACCAAATAGCAGGCATGTCAAACTCACATCCCAGGGGACCACATCATTTTGTGGCCGGTGAAAGCAAATTATTTACATCAACTTCCATGATTCTTGCTAAAATCCAACCATCCATCCATTTTCTTTACCGCTCATCCTCACTAGGGTCACGGACTGCTGGAGCCTATCCCAGCTATCTACGGGCGGGAGGCGGGGTACACCTTGAACCGGTCGCCAGCCAATCGCAGGGCACATAGAAACAAACAACCATCCGCACTCACATTCACACCTCTTGCTAAAATGTGTACCAAAATTCCACATTGTAACATGCAATAAATAATAATGAGCTATAACAAGCATTTGTTTGTTTGTTACCAAACCCATTTTTACAGTAGCTTGAACAATAGTTGAACAAACTATTATCCTTGACTTCAGATTTGAAACCATCCATCATTTTGTTGTGTGTGTGTGTGTGTATGTGTGTATATATATATATATATATATATATATATATATATATATATATATATATATATATATATATATATATAAATGCTATGATGAGGCAATGAAACATTTATATGGTTTCAAGGTCGTAACGGCTTTCTGTGGAAAATCGTACCAACAATGTGCCCCGCGACAAAAATGTTTGACACCCCTGCTCTACAGGCTACAAAAATGGGAAATTCCAGGTAACTCATGAATGCCAAACATTTTACTTCATGTTAAAACTGAGCAACATGCATGAAATGAGGAGGACCCTGGCTCCACTGTAGTATCCAAATTTATTTATACATCAATGATAGAGGGGTATATAGTTCACAACGTGAGGACCAGAGTGATTAGCTCATGGGCAAAGCAACTACAAATCCCAATTTCAATCAAGTTGGGACAAAGTTGTGCAAAACAAATAAAAACAGACCACAATCATTTGCAAATCCATCCATTCTTAACACCTCTCATCCTGTTCAAGGTTGCAGGTCGCTGGAGCCTATCCCAGCTGGCTTTGGGCAAAACGCAGTCTACACCCTAAACTGTTCGCCAGTCAGTCGCACATACAGAAACAGACAACCATTCGCACTCACATTCACACCGTCACTGAATGGGAACTGAACCCATGCTGGCTGCACCAAAGTCAGGCAAATGTACCACTACACCATCAGTGACTGATTTGCAAATCCTTTGCAACCTATATTCAATTGAATACACTACAAGCTAATGTTCAAACTGGAAACCCCGCAACTATTCACCCATTTTGAATTTAATGCCGACAAAACAAGACAAAAAGCTGGGACAGGAGCATCTTTCCCACTGTGACATCTGCTTTCTTTTTAAACAACACTCAATAAGCGTTTGGGAACCGAAGACAATAATTGTTGAAGCTTTGTAGGTGTAATTATTTTCCATTCTTGGTTGATGTACAACTTCAGTTGCTCAACTGTCCGGTTTTACGGTTGAATTTTGGGTTTCATAATGCGCCACACGTTTTCAATGGTAGACAGGTCTGGACTGCTGGCAGGCCAGTCTAGTACTTGCACTCTTTTACTACAAAGCCACACTTTTATAACATGTGCAGAATGTGGCTTGGCAATGTCTTGATGAAATAAGAAGGGTTGTCCATGAAAAAGATGTTCCTTGGATGGCAGCATATGTTGCTCCAAAACCTGCATGTACCTTTCAGCAGTAATGGTACCTTCACAGATGTGCAAGTTACCCATGCCAGGGGCACTAACACACCTCCACACCATTACAGCTACTAGCTTTTAAACTTTGCGATGATAACAATCCAAATGGTCTTTTTCCTATTTGGCCCGGAGGACACAAAGCCCATGATTTCCAAAAACATCAGACGACGGCAGACTTTTGCACTTTGCATCAGTCCATCTCAGATGAACTCAGGCCGGAAAAGCCAGCGGCGTTGTTGATATATGGCTTTAGTTCTCCCTGGTACAGTTTTAACGTGCATTTGTAGATGTAGCGATGAACTGTGTTAACTGACAAAGGTTTTGTGAAGTGTTCCTGAGTCCATGTGGCAATATTCTTTACACAATGATGCCAGTTTCTAATGCAGTGACACCTAACCAATCGAAGGACACAGGCATTTAATGTTGGTTTTCAGCCTTGCTGGTGACATGCAGAGATTTCTCCTATTCTCTGAATCTTTTGATATTATGGACCATAGATGATGAAATCCCTTGCAATGGTACATTGAGCAACGTTGTTCTTAAACTGTTGGGACTATTTGCTCACACAGTTGTTCAAAGTGGTGAACCTCAACCCATTCTTCCTTGTGAACAACTGAGCCTTTCGGGGATGCTCCTTTTATACCCAATCATGACACTCACCTGTTTCCAAATTAACCTGTTCACCTGTGGAATGTTCCAAACGTGTTTTTTTTAGCATTCCTCAACTTTCCTCATTCTTCTGTTGCCCCTCTCCCAGCTTTTTTGGAACGTGTTGCAGGCGGCAAATTCAAAATGAAAAAATATTGGGTGGGAATAAATAAATAAAAGATTTACATTCATCAGTTTGAACATTAAATATCTTGTCTTCGTAGTGTATTCAATAGAATATAGGTTGAAAAGGATTAATAAATTATTGTATTTTGTCTTTATTTACATTTTACACAATGTCACAATTTCATTGGAATTGGAGTTTGTACATCTGCCACCTTGATGGCAGTAAACAAAGCCCAAAAAAAATATCAAATACAGCTAACAATAGGATTGAAGTCAATCTCGTGTCGACTCTGATGCAAAAACATTTGGGACTGATCTGACTTCTGTTATGCAATAACAGCACAGTCTCCTTGAGATCTCTGCTTTGCCTTTATGAATCTTAAGCAGCCGCCAGCTCGGCTTTTACATAGCATGACACTTTATCGTGGTTCCCATGGCAACAAAGACTAAGCGCATTGAAGCTTTTGTCCAAATTAACAGGGTGTAACCAAGAGTAATCCATTATTCGAAAAGTTAAGCTATTTGCACTACATACATTTAACAATTAGGATCTTTTGACTCATTGTATTATAGCAAGGAAGTTAAGAAATGCAAATTACACTAAATTAACGAAGTGATTTTACCCAAATCCTCCCAATACTGTATAGAAAAATATGAATAATAATTTTTATGGCTAATATTTATGGCATTAAAAAAAATGCCATCTTTTTTAAAGTGAGATCTCTCACATTCTTCCTCATCTATGATTCCTGCTGTGTTAGTATCAGAGCATGTACCCATAATGTGTTAGCTAATCTATCCCTCCATCCATTTTCTGAGCCGCTTCTCCTCACTAGGGTCGCGGGCGTGCTGGAGCCTATCCCAGCTGTCATCAGGCAGGAGGCGGGGTACACCATGAACTGGTTGCCAGCCAATCGAAGGGCACATACAAACAAACAACCATTCGCACTCACATTCACACCTACGGGCAATTTAGAGTTTTCAATTAACCTAACATTTCAGATATAATTTGTATCAACTTTATCCATTTGGTTTTGATGAAGTTTGAGTTTCTAATGCCAACAGCCCCAGTCAGCAAGATGATATCTCAGGCTTGCTGATAAGTCATGAACCTTTGCCAAAAGACACTCCCTTGGTGACACTAGACATTTGGCAGACCACATTAAATGCCACATACGATCCATGGTGTCTGGAATCCTAGTGGAGGGTGCAGTGCTGATGGGTAGGGTCATTGTGCATTGAGCATGGTGGGGTAGCCTTCTCCACAAAGTGCTTCCCTATAAGGCCATCTCTCTTGGACACAATAGCAGCAGATTAGAGCCTCCCCCTTGCTACCCTTTCTCACAGAGCTCTGCCACCCACCAGGCTAACAACTTCACAGTCAGCTCAGAACAAACCCACTCAGATAGGCTTCTCTGTGAAAAGGAGAGAAAGCAACATACAACAAAAATGTAAACTGGCAATATACAGTGCAACCAGTCTTATGAAATGATAAAATTCCGCTAGAAATTCAGGTACTCAGGTTTCCTCCCACACTCTAAAAACATGCATGTAAAGTTCAGTGAAGAGTCAAAATTGCCCATTCGCATAAATATGAGTGTCAACTGTAAATAGTTGTTTTACTCTGTCTCTGTCTGGCAAACAGTCCAGCGTGTACCCCACCTCTTGCCCAATGTCAGTTCAGTTTCATCTACATGTAATATTGCGGGTTAATATGTAATTTTGAGACATTTATTCTTTATTCTTCAGTACGCTTATACAGGTAGACAGTAAAAAGTTGTCTTTGGAGAAACAAATCAATTGGGGTAAAACTTTGATTGTCACGATACAATGGGCCAGTCTTCAATCATCTGACAAGACCTGTCAGAAAAAATACAAAGCACTGGAAGATCAATAGTGGCCACACACACAATTGCATGTCTAGAAGTGAGCTGACCAATCATCAGACAAGCCATAGGTCACATTGAAGGTTCAGGAAAACACTATTCATGAAAATGAATATTGTAAAGATCTTGAAAGGATTTTTTTAGAAGTCACCTGAGCTTTGTATTTTCTGCAGTTATGCTGTATTTTTTATCACGTCTCAAGCTCCTGACAGCAAAGCCAACTGTTTCCACTGACTTTCACCCAAAATCTAATTATTTGCCCTTTTCAAGGTTACTACACATTCCTGTAACCCACCATGTGTGCCAAAAAACAAACAGAGGGGCATATAGTATGTGGTTGGGACCAGACACCTGTCATCTTCACCAATGCCTGCTATAAATACAGCATTCCATAATCCAAACCACCTATGACTAGCTATAAATAAAAGCAAGCGCTACACACAGAAAGATTCTGCATCACTTCATAGGCTAAGGGTTAAACACAGTTCCAAGATAATACTCGCGCTCAAAGACTCCAGCATTCCACAGACACGCCAGTCAATTGATCCTTTTGTAAGAACTGTGGGAGGGTTGCCTGGACATCAGCGTGAATGAGCACAGTTTCATAATCAGCAGAGGAGTAAATCCTGTGAGGATGCAGTCACGTGATGTGATGTGTACCAACATCTGAAACATGAAGCCATCCATACATCCAAAAATACAGCTTAATATAGCATTTGCAAGATACCCAATAAGACAATATGAAAACATTTTTTAGTGCAGAACGTCATCACCTCAAAATTGGCCTGCTTGCGTTTACAGTAGTCTGACATTCAAATGTTTCCTTTCATTTAAATGTTTTTAACTACAATTGCATAAGAAGCTTTACGAATCTATTAACTGCTTCAGAGCATCTTTGCAAACACAGCCACAATATGTTGAAATAATAACACAGGGGCGGCACGGTGACGACTGGTTAGCACGTCTGCCTCAGTTCTGAGGACCCGGGTTCAAATCCGGCCTCACCTGTGTGGAGTATGCATGTTCTCCCCCTGTGCCTGCGTAGGTTTTCTCCGGGTATTCCGGTTTCCTCCCACATCCCAAAAACATGCACGGTAGGTAAATTGAAGACTCTAAATTTCCAGGTGTGAATGTGTGTGCGAATGGTTGTTTTTTTGTATATGCCCTATGATTATCCGGCGACCAGTTCAGAGTGTACCCCGCCTCTTGCCCAGAGTCAGCTGGGATAGGCTCCAGCATGCCCGCGACACTAGTGAGGATAAGTGGTACGGAAAATGGATGGATGGATAATAACACAGGCAAATTGCCCATATGCACATGAACATCGAAGAGCATGTATTCCTACCAGCAACTTCAACGATGTCTCCAGGAACAATGTCTCTAGCCTTGATCCTCTGGACTGTCTTTCTGTCTTGTCGGTACACTTTCCCCATCTCAGGCTCATATTCCTTCAGCGCCTCAATGGCATCCTCAGCATTGCGTTCCTAAAATCAGCATAAACTCAATTTACTGCGCAAACTTCATAACACTGTACTGAGTGACAAGTGCAGCTCATTTTTACCCATTTAAAGTGCATGTTAAGGAGTTTGTAGATGGAGACAGCTAATTTGAGTAGATTATCATTCTGTAGCACAGACTGTGATGTAACATTCAGCCTTTCGTTGAACACTGTGACAAATTCATTCAAATATTTATATGCTGATTAATGAATGCAATGAGGCCAAACCCCTAAAAATATACAATTCTATTTTTTTCATATAAAGAAGAGGAACTTTTATAGCAGACAAATGATGTAATTTATCTTTACAAGCATGTTGTGCAGGACTTTTGTGTCTACTCACGCACCTATGACTCGACTGTACACCAATCTGATCGACTCGATCGGTATCAGCCGATAATTAGCATTTTATGATGATCGGCTGAATTGTCATAATTCGCTGACGTCATTGATTGGTTTCGCAAAAGACAGTTACTCCGCGTCGCCATCGTGTACCGTATGTTTGAATCCAAAACAGAGTTTTTATTTTTTTTAAAAAATTATTTTTAGCCTTGTCGCGTGTCTTTTGACGTAGTACTCTAAATATCTGGCTGCCAATCAAGTTATATATGTTTAAAAAACAAAAACAAAAAAAAACAAAAAACAAAAAAAAAAGACGGCAGCGGTGTGGGACAGACAACACAATATATTCATGGATCAGACTACAAGACAAATTTGGTCTTCACGATTGCACTATGTCAGAGTACTGCAATAAAATCTTGTCTTCTGATGCCACCGCATCCTGTCCTTTACGATCACCGGGCTTTATCTTGTCAACTCAAACGCGACCGGATACGCTCATTACCATGGCGGGATCGCGCCATGTGTATTATAAGAACAAAATGGGAGAATACGTGTGGTGGTCGTCACCAGTGCTCAAGAGAGGACTTTCATTCAAGGATTGCTTGAGGTATGTTCACATACTTTTAATAAATTACTTCATTGTAATTAAATTACTTCGCACACCGAAACTTTACAGCATGAGAACGTCGGCATGTTTACGTACAACCGTTAGTGCTAGCACTAGCTTTCTAGGCTACATAACGTTTTGCTGGCTGCTTGCGAGCCGTATCGTATTAAAAGTACGTGAACATAGCTCAAGCAATCCTTGAATGAACGCCCTCTCCCGAGCAACGGTGATGACCACCACACGTTAATAAATTTGCGAGACCTATTGTTGTTGTCGTCGCCATTGTAACGAGTGTATCCGGTCGCGTTTGAGTTGACAAGATAAAGCCTAGTGATCGTAAAAGACGGGATGCGGTGGTATCGAAACACAAGATTTTATTGCAGTTTTCTGACATAGTGCAATCGTGAAAGACCAAATTTGTCTTATAGTCTGCTCCAGTCATTACGTGTTGTCTGTCTCAGACGTGTTGTCTGTCCGCCGACATTTTTCTTTTTTTTAAATAACTTTATTGGTGGTCATATATTTACAGTACTATGTCAAAAGACACGCGACAAGGCTAAAAATAAAGTAGCTTTTGGATTCAAATATACTGTACACGATGGTGACGCGGAGTCAATGTCTTTTGCAGAGCCGATCAATGACGTCATTGATGGGATCGCCGAATTATGACATTAAAACCGATCAGCATAAAAAGCTAATTATCGGCCGATACCGATCAAGACGATCAGATCGGTGTAAAGTCTCATTTTCAGTACACAAGTATATACAGTAAATGAACAAGTCATTTAAATAGACACATGGCTCCATCTTGTGATATATATATATATATTGTGACCATCTTGTGATCAGCAAAATGCAAACACGAGGTGATGGTGTATGGACAAATTGCGGTATGTTTAAAAAGTGAATTGATGAGATTGATAACTACTCACCTGCCACACGCCAACGATGGCATTGGCAATAAGAATGAGTAAAATTACAAAAGGCTCAACAAATGCAGTAATACTTTCTTCTCCCTCCTCAAACCAGGCCAGGACCTAAAACCAGCACACAAAACATAAATTACTTTAAAAGGTACAGGTCAGTACGCCATTAGAAATGCAATCTTGGTGGCTGTGTGACAGCATTAATTCAATCCATGTAAATGGGGGCTAGTCAGCTGACAGAAATTTTACATCAGGATCACTGATGCAGAAAGTATTGTATTTCAACATGCTCCAAAACTAAAATTACACTGATTTTCACTTGGCTTGTTTTCAGTGTAAACTATCATGAAAAAACTTCAAAGTCCCAAAGCAATCAGCAAATATCCAATACGATGTGTCAAACAGCCATGTCACATGAAACAGTGCAGCAGGACAATGCTTAACACAGATAGATGTTGATGTTACAACATAATTTCAATGAGTAATTATTATCATTAAATACATTAATCCCAGAGTTGACTCAATGCATTTTATGATTATTTTGAGAAATGTTGCATTCAAGCATGTGTCCATGGAAATGTGTGCCAAGAGGTATCACTTGTCTGAACATGTGTTTAGGATTAAAACGTAACAACAGGCAAACCAAGCATAATTGATCAATCTTGTAGCTCTGTGGGTTGTAAACTCGATGTCGTTGTCTCAATAACCACTCATTAAACCTTGCACATTTATTTCAGTTCAATGTAGTTATTTTGAGAAACAGTTTATTTGTAATACACATTTGAGGTTGTATTTGATTACTTCTGAACAGGTTACATATTAGGTGTGAACACAGTGAGCACTGAGGGCCCAAATTTGGTCTTGAGCGGGGCTCTGTTCCCTTGTCAGACAGCAACCACTGACACCTCCATATCACCTGACTGGCTGCTGTACACTGCATGCCACATCCACACGCACATTGACTTCTTTTCACTCTATATAATGCTTACATTTACACTACAATTGAGATGAACCTGCAAAAACTACAAAAAAATGCTGTAATATGTATGCCAGGCAGTAGTTGGCAATGCCATTTTGTACACACAGTGCATGCGCACCGACTGTTTGTCCTCATTGATGTTATTCTGAAACTAGGGATGTCCCGAACCAACTTCATCACTTCCAATCTGATCGAAGAATGTTATTATGCAGTAATTCGTTTTTCACAGACTTTCACAGCTTATTGTTATATTTGTATATGTTTATGCAGCGTTTGTGTACCAATATATATTATTTTGAGTGAAATAAATGCCGCGAGTTTGATGCAAATTTTCGTTAGCTCGTCAACTCTGTTTTTCATTCATTGTGTGTTAGCTTTGAGCTAGCGAGTTTTCTGAACAAAAACGAAGAAAGAAATGAAGTCTGTGATATATTCGAACATTCAATAGGTTTAATTCTTTGGCTGTGTGAGTTTAGTTTTACAGTGAATTTCAACCGGAGTGTCAATAAATAACTTTAAGCGCGCAACATTCACTCTTATCCCTTGCTGCTTTTGTTAGCACCTTAGCAACCGGTTGTTGTGACTGTGTGTGACCGTCTGGGCGCTCCTGGATAGAAGTGCTGGAGCGGCGCATGGAATGGACTGCTTGTATAAGAGTGATAAAAGAAGCCGATCCTCGTTTTTTTTTTTTGCTAACATCGGACCGATTTCCGATCTCAAAGATCAGATCGGGCCACCCCTATCTGAAACAGTATTTTGCCTTCATCTGTTAAAAGTTGACATACTGAATAATAGTGTGATTCAACAGACACAAAAACTAAACGTACCACAAAAAGTAACGAAATTTGTGTTTGGTAGATTTTTTTTTTCTTTGTTGGAAGATTGCTTCCTGGCAATAAATCTTATACTGTTGAAAAGACTGTTTATTATTACCCATTTAATGGTGCCACATTTGTAAGGAACATTGATTTATGCGATGAGCAGCAAAGCTGTGTAATGTATGACTGACTCTTGACTCTTTTGAGCATCTGGTTCCCCATCAGGCACCTAATTGGCAGCACCTGTGAGCATAGGCCCAGCTACAGTGATCAGTGGTTGTCTGCTCCAAGAATGGCCATGCCACATTTGACTGCTCTGGATAGGGCACGTACAATAGGGCAACTTGAAGCTGGTGTTCTGCAAAACAAAGTTTCGGAATTGTTTGGAGTGAGTCATCTTCAAACTGTTCCATATACTGTAAGTGCCAATGTCTGAGACAGGCTGCGAAGTCGGTGTCCCAAGAAGATGACACTCCAAGAAGACAATTTCATCCTCTTGTCAGGACTTGGGTACCGTTGGTTGTCTTCAATTTATTTGCAGTCGAGGTTTGGAGGATGATACGGCCAAAGTCTCTCTGCCCAGACAATCTGAAACAGACTGCACACAGCCAATCTGAGGGGGCCTGCCATGACTGACCTTTACCATTATATGCACTGGAACCTGAACATGTGGACAAAAGCTATGTTCAGGAATGAGTCGAGATTGTGCCTCCCGTGGCAGCGGAAGAGGCTCAGCTGAGTTCTGACCAATAAACTAACATCTTTTGGTTGAGGTGTGGAGCAGCTTCTCTCTCACCGGAAAAACAAGGCTTCTCATCATTGGAAGTAATCTAATTGCAGAGATAAATCCAGATGAGATTATGCAACCAGTGGCAATCCCATATCTCCAAAGTCTGGGACTGAACTCTGTCCTCCAAGATGACAATGCTCACCTACACAGAGCGGGATTTATCAGAGACTACCTCCACAATTTTGGAGTGGAGAGGATGCAATGTACTGACCTCAACCACATTGAACACTTTGACAAATGCTGGTCAAAGAATGGGATGCCATCCCTTAGTTGTGTGTGACCATGCTGGTGACCAGTATGAGGAGGAGGGGCCAGGCTGTTATAGCTGTGTATGGTTCTTCCACACGTTAGTGAGGTATCCGATTGTTAAAATTCATTTAACGATACAAACGGTACATTGTTAAATTGCCAATGTCTTGTTTCTTCAAACCTGAATCATCCTATCTACCAAATACCAAACAACAGTTGATGGCCACAGCAAAATAAGATGTTTGGCATTGGGGAGAAGATTTTGGCAAATTGTTCATGGGTGCAACCCACATACTCTGCTCTCCTACTCATCCCACAAATGCATGTTCCTTACAAATGTGGTACTGTTTAAAAAGGTAATACACAGGATTTCCAATGGTATAATATTTATTGCCAAAAGCATTTTTACACAAAGACAAATAATTTACCGAAACAAATTTCTTTACTTTCTGTGCCGTTTATGTAAAAAAACAACATACAGAACTGTACACTTTACTTTAGTGACAGTCCAGTTTCCTGCCAACATTACTTTTTCCTTTGTTTACATGGACAATTACAATGCCCCTTTCAAATTACTTTTCAAATGTTTGCAATTTCAGGCTCCAAAATGATGTTTGTCATGCAAATCCATCCATCCATTTTCCGTACCGCTTATCCTCACTTGGGTCACGGGCGTGCTGGCGCCTATCTCAGGTGACTCTGGGCGAGAGGCGGGGTACACCCTGAACTGGTCGCCAGCCAATCACAGGGCACATATGGGCAAACAATCATTCACACTCACATGCACACCTATTCGCAATTTAGAGTAGTCAATTAAGCTACAATGCATGTTCTTGGAATGTGGGAGGAAACTGGAGTACTCGGGGAAAACCCACACAGGCACGGGGAGAACATGCAAACTCCACACAGGTGAGGCTGGATTTGAACCCGGGTCCTCAGGACTGTGAGGCAGACGTGCTAATCAGTCGCACACCGTGCCACCCTGTCATGTAAATGAATGGCCAAAACAGGTTTTTCAGTTAAAAACAGTATTGTAAGTAAGCAGCCCCTGAGAGAGAGAGAGAGAGAATTACTAGAGTTATGTGGAGTTGGTCACACATATCCATAGCACGGTCATACGACAACAGAAATGGGCATTCCCAAAACTGTTAACACGGAGTACACATGCAAAACAATTGGTTAGCTGAAGAATTATGATTCAGAATGAGAAGAGGGCAATAAGCCCAACTCGTGACAATTCACAACAAATTATAGTGATCTCACTTTTGTGCATTTATTACTAATTAGTAATAATAATAATTATTATTATCATGTCTAGATCTTGACACTGATGTTTTATGTTGCCGAGTTAAGTGAGCCAGACACAACTTAAATCTGGTGGTGTCACAATTCTTCAGATGGATCGCAAAACCTTCAAGTGTTTAACTACCCGACGTGCACATAACTTAAGACATTCACACGTCAGCACCCTGTGCTGCCTACACCATATCCCAGCCATTCGTCACACAGGGCTCAATCACTAATACCATCGTTAATTTTCACTTGCACATGGACACCGTTTCAGTAAGACATGGAAAGAGGAGGCTATTTTCAGGATGCAAGGCTGGCTCCTGTAAGTGCTTGGACTACAAATGCGTTAACAACAGGGAAGAGTTATGATGACAAGCATCAGAAGGTCACCAGCAAACTCAAACCCCGAAGAGTAAAAGAAAAGAATTGATATACTTACAAAAGAAATACAGGCAGCAAGCAGAAGAATTCGTACGAGTAAGTCTTCAAACTGTTCAAGGACAAGCTCCCATAAAGATTTCCCTACAGGGATGAGAGAGTTATTAAACAATCATTCAAAGAGAGATATTTGTAATATGACATAACAGTGTAGTATCACTGAAATTACCTTCCTCTGCTGGTAACTCTGTCAAGGGAAGCATGCCAAGGATGCAACAAAAAAGAAGAAGAAAGAAATAGATGTCAAATAGTTAACCAGATGGACATTTGCTTCTGCTTAAAAAAATAGGAATAATAGTTCAGGACATGATGTCAAACAGCAGAGATACTTAATGACAGTGACCTGTCAAGATTGTCATTCAAACTAACTACCTACAGTAGACTACATTTTAAACAATATACAATATCAGATAATGTAGCCTATTAGGAACTTCCAAATACATTGTATAACATCTAATGTCACAATGGAAATTTTGGACAACTTTTTAAAATCCACTCCAATCAGGGAAAGTGATTTAATACCAGGTATTACCTAGAAGGCTGAGATCACGGAAATGAACTGGATAAAAGGGATTATCGTTGACTGAAATGATGCATGCCGTGTACACACGTGGACTAATAAGTTTCGCCTGCAACGCCAATGTACACTTCGACAGTATGCACACATTTCCATGTGGCTATGACAAAGCGAACACAAAACCGAACGAATATTGGACGGTTCATCCAGCACTGTACATGAACCACGTTCGCACTGGCCCCAAAGTCACGATGTAGTCATGAGTAACAAGTCAGAAGCGGGGATCGCTCAGGTCACCGGTCGCTCGGGTAACCCGGCCGGCTCACGTTGACTTTTAGCACACATTCGAAACGGCTCCGGACCGCTCATTCATTCATTCACAGCCGCAATGACTTGAGAAGTTGAAAGTGGCGTACCGTTCATGCCCCATTTCTCCCGCTGTCGTTTCACCTCGTCCAGAGAGAGCCCTGTGCTCTCGTTGACGCAGAAATAACAGTAAACTTCCTCCACACTCTTCGTGTGTGCGTTCTCCATGGCGGACTGGCGGCTCCTTCCCGTATAAGCTTCACACTTTCACACCGCTGTAAGCACCGCTGCGCCTTGCCTTCTCTCAATGAGCCAGTTGGGAAATAATGGACTAACTAGTTTATCAAGGGAGCGCGCGTGGGTAGCAACCGACAGCCAAGAACGTATTCGCCCTTTTTGCCCTTCGACGAGTCTATGTGACGAAAATGGATACTACGGTGAGCCAAATTGTCGTTGCCCCGGTGGGATGAAGATTACTCTGAGCGCCGGGGTATGTCCAGAAACGGTGGCAGGCTGCCTACTACTGTGTCCTGTGTACGACGGAACTGCATTCGTCCGGACTGGTGCTGAGTGTTTCGGGGCTGTAACCAGCTTTGTGTGAGTGAGCCATTGCGTCGCTGACAAGCTGCCTTTATCAAAGCGCTACTCCGCGGTTCTGCATGTGGACTCGTCTAATTGGACGAACGGTGTCAGCTGACACCCCCCCCCTTCCCCCCCCAAAACCAAGGAAACACAAAACCCCGGAAATAACTTGGGTAACTCTTGAATACATTAGTGATTTCATTTCATTCATTTGTGTTGCTCAATAAGACGTGACTTACTAAATAAATGCATACAATCTGTCAACACAGCCATGTTAATGGTGAACATTTAGAGACCCATTGGCCCCAGCCGAGATCTTCAGGGGCTGTCATTGTATGTAACCTGACAGGGATGACATGACGTGCATCATCTGTTAGCACAGCTCAGTAAGGCCCTTAGACGAAGATGCTTTAAAAATAACACGATACTCCACGGTTGGACATCATTGTGCACGCAAGTGTGTTTGGCACAAGAGCTTGATACATTGACTGTCATCAGCAGATTAAAAAAAAAATACCCTGGAACTTCTATCAAGACGTTACTTGGAACATGAAGCAGAAGCATAAACCAAACGAATCAAGGCTATGCTGGGCATTTGAACTTTGTCCTGCAAGTACTTTAAAATGATAGGTGATAGCTTTGAATATCAGTGGGAATGCTTGTTTGTCAGTATGACCCATGATGTGTGTGCCTTAAACAGCTCTTGTCCAAAGTCAGCTGGGCTTGGCTGGATGGAGGGATAAATGAAAACAATGTACCTGTATTTGCGTTTGAATATTTTCATTACAAAATCATTACAGTTGCTCGTTACAAAAGTCAAAATACGTTATTTTTAGACTACTCCGGCAAATCGCATGTAATAATTTTTTTAAATACAGACTATCAGTCAAAATCAACATGGCCATGCCCTACCATTCAATGAAATCTGATGATATGAAATCTGATTGTATGAATTGCAACAGTTAGCTCCAAAATTGGCAAGACACACAGTCCAAGGTCATGTTATTCCTGCTAACAATAGTTGACCGTGACCACCGGTACTAGACTTCGTGTGCTGTTATCGCGAGACACTTGGATCGAAAGTATATTAAGGATAAGCATGTGTCAAAAGGTCTGGTGGGTCACAGAGAGTTAAAACATTGGAGATCATCATCTGAAATCCTTTCACAAAATGGACTGTTGTGCTCCTCCTGTAAGGAAACGGTAACCCATTGTTACAGTTGTAGATATCCCATGAATAATGAAATAACGCTTATAAAGCATTTTCATGAAGCAAATTACATTAAATACATAGCACAGTAAGGTTTAAAAGGAAGTAGATTTACACACATAGAAAGCATGTTAACCCTCACAGCACAAGCCTATCCTCTCCTCCTTCTTGGATGACCTGACCGACAGATGCCTCATTCTGCACTTTTATGAAGCACTGTCTCTTGCACTCCATCAGCTGCTCCAAGTCTTGCCACATCTTCATCTGCTCCATGTTAGCACTGTGGCTCTCCCTCACCATCTTCTGCTTCTCACGTAACTTCTGCAGTCCACGGGGAAAAACGATAAAATGGCACTTTGATCGTTTCCTCACTTCAATAATTTCCCCAAGAAAGTTGCTGACTAAATTACTCACCTTGCCAAGTAACTCCTGCTCTGCAATGTTCTTCATGTACACTTCCCTACAAACACAAGGGTATAATTCACATGCAGTCCATGGCAAATTTAAAAGAGCTCACCCATTGTTTTCAGTGTAGTTTCTCATATACCCTCAATCCATATTTTGGTTCCATCATGTGTGGTAGGAAATTTGTAATGCCTCTTTATGTGGAATGAAATAATGACATGGGAGCAGCTCAACCGACTGTGATGTAAGAGGAGCTCCCTGAGAGTACAAAAGGTTATTCATCTTGCAAGCAGCTGGTTGGCCTGACTCAATGTGCTCACCTGATTGCCCTTTTCCTCTCCTGGACATCAGAGGACACATAGGCCTTCATCTCCTCAGCCGCTCGCTGTATTTGCATCTCAGTGATCTGTGAAAGACAAGAGATGGGAGTTTCAAGTTATTGTCCTATTGGCAGGGGTGCAATTGAAGGTGAGGGGCCCGCACACTTTCCAAATCTATCCCCTCTGTCTTTCCCCACACTTACATTAAAAAAAAAAAAAAAATCAATACATTCCTTTTTAACAAATCATAGCTTGTTTTTTTCCGAGCTGCCCTTGAAGGCATCATAAAGTCGCTGCGCAGACGACCAATGACAAAGACAGTAGACAAGACACGTATGCTAAAAAAAATGTTGAGCAAACCAAACCAGTTTGCAAAAGGAAAACATATTTTTTCAAAGGAGCAATTTAAGTTGAGTAACACTATTATACATGGAAATGTAACCAATGTATGTCATATTAAGAGGTAACAAACGTTAAGGGATAATATGGAATGAGTTATTGTTATTATTGTCAAAAGACCACAAACAGGCCAAGGGCATGTTATTGGACTCAGATGTCCAGGAGAAATAAAGTTATATTATTATCACCCACAGCCCTTTCAGATCAAAGGTTATGAGCATTTTAATACACAATGTGTCACGAGGTAAAAACTGCAATCTGTGAGGCTCCTATCACTAACTTTTTCACTTGTTGGAAAACTACAGTAGTGTGAATCAGCCCTGACGCTCAGGCTAATACAGCAGTCTTATATTGTTACCTACAGCATGTTAGCTTGCTTGCCAGATCCTTTAATGCCAACAACAAACCCAATCCTTAGTTTCTCCTTGGAATAATTGTTCACTGCTTTGCACATATTTCCCATCCATAAATAGGATTCATAAAGTTGTGATTGATTGCTATCGATAAAATCCATGGTTTGAAATATGTATAGTAAGTAAGTAAATGGTCTGATTTAAATGTGGCGACCAGTTCAGTGTGTAGACCGCCTTTTGCCCGACGTCGGCTAGGATAGGTTCCAGCTCACCTGCTACCCTGAAAGCGGTATAGATAATGGATGGATTGAATGGATAAAAATGTGTTTACATGAACATCTTCTTTTGCCTAAAACACAAAGACATTTTCTGCTTTCATGGAGAACTCAGGAAATTGGAAAGCATAAACATTTAAGAGGCTGAAATTAGAGGATCTGGACTTTTTAAAGACAGTGTAAAGTAATTTTCGTTTTTTTTTCCTAAATACATTAAATATGTTTCAGTATACGTGGTGAAAACATGCAAAGGCTGAGAATTTTTTTTTACTGAATTGTTGAGATATAGGGTGAAACTCTTTTACCATCTCAGTTGTCCGTTTTTTTTGGCCGGGGCTAAAAACAAGCCCAAGTACACACTTGGGTTTGGTCGAACATTCTGGCCATGAAGCACCCCTCCCTGACTAGTTTAATATTCAGCGCCCTTCTTTCATCTTTCTCTATTCAATGCAATTGCCACCTCCTTATCTATAATAATAACTTGCTATCCCGACAACCCGAAAAAAAAAAAAACATATTCCCTGAAACGTTATGTTTCGTGTTATTCACTGCTGTGTGCCCCCACGCACGCATATAGCGAGGCAACGGTGAACTCGACGCCTCCACCGCCCCACGTCTGCCCACCAACGCTAAGAGATAGTAGCTGCCAGCGAGGCAGCGGAACAGCATCAGCCTCAGAGTGCTTGCTTGGCCCGTCGTGATGTAGTGGGTTGAGGAGGATTTATAAAAAAATAAATAAATAAATAAATAAATAAATAAAAAATTTAAAAAAAAAAAAACATCCAGGGTGACCTGGACCCCCCCCCCAACTCCCATCCCCACTTTTGGAATGGTGGCTACACCTGACTAGTGGGGTCACTGCGCATCAAATTTACTGCTGCAAGTATTGTTCAATTCTACATTCTCAATGTTTAACTTGGTTTCAGCCTTATGCGACTTCCTGCTCTTCCTTGCCTCGGACTTGCAGTTGATGTAATGATATCGGTTTTCCTCCTGTGCCGTCTCTTCTCTCAATGCTTTCACCTCCTGTGAAAAAAGTAAAAATAAATGTTATTGCCAATAATCTGAAAGAAAATCAAGGAATCTCACTTAAATAGAAAAAAATATAGATAAAAATTACCAACAATTATGCACTGCAGCATACACAGCAGAGAAACATGAGTATGACTATTATTATTAGTACAGTAGTACAGAAACTATACCTGCTCCAATTTAGATCTGTTGCTCTCCAGACCAGCACCACAACTTTCATACTGGGATTTCTTTTCTTCATGTTCCTGATTTAATACCTGGCATGATGTTTGAGCAGGAAGTCAAAAATCCATCCACAAAACAAAACACATCTTTTTTCGGTACAAAATCTTAGCAAGATACCAATTTCAACACTGTCCAATTATAGTATCACTAAAAACACAGCTTCTCTTTGAGCAACTTAACAAACAATGGCCTCTTACAAAGTCTATTTCCGTCCTTTGGTTGCAGTGTTTCATTGGTGGACATTAGCCAGTGAAGTGGAAGATGGAACACATGTAGGAAAAATTAATCCTCTGCCTTTGGCGGAGCAATGTGTGGGGGCTTTCCCATCATGCATTTTATTTCTGGATCATTTAAATGATTAAAGTACCGTCATGACAATAGACAAACATAGGATACAGAAGGCCAGCAGGAATCAGTAATAGATTTGTAAATTATATTCAGGGTTTATCACAGTGGTTTCATTACATGTTTATCTTCACATCCTATTTACCATACTGTATGTATATAATGTAGTTATTTATAAGTAAAGTCAGTGCAATATTTTGCATTTATAAAGAGATACTATGATAGTCTTATATGTTTGCATTTTGTGAAAGTTGTCTTAATTAAAATAATAGTTTATAATGGAGAATTATGTCATACCATTGCATTTTAAAACAGCAATGCTCACCTGACACTGCTGCCTCAGTGACCTCAGCTCTTTGATAATTGGAGCGAGAGCAGACTTCTTCTCCACTATCATTGAGTTTAATTGCTTTACCTATGAAAACATACAAACAGTTACAATGACGATTTTGTACTGCTCTTTAGATGAATATTATATATACAGTAACAAATAATACTAAATAGTAAATATATATTGTTTACATTAACAGTCAAACCAGGAGCAAAACAGAGAGTTGATAGTCTATTTTGCATTTCTCAGGGAATGGCGGACGACTGGTTAGAGCGTCTGCCTCACAGTTCTGAGGACCGGGGTTCAATCCCCAGCCCCGCCAGTGTGGAGTTTGCATGTTCTCTGCGTGCCTGTGTGGGTTTTCTCCGGGCACTCCGGTTTCCTCCCACATCCCAAAAACATGCATAATTGAATACTCTAAATTGCCCGTAGGTGTGAATGTGATTGCGAATGGTTGTTTGTTTAAATGTGCCCTGCGATTGGCTGGCAACCAGTTCAGCGTGTACCCTGCCTCCTGCCCGATGATAGCTGGGATAGGCTCCAGCGCTCCCGCAACCCTTGTGAGGATAAGCGGCTCAGATAATGGATGGATGGATGGATGCCTTCGAATGACAATGTGTACGTTCAGAAATTCAATCTGACGCTCTCACTGCGCTTGGAGAGTGCAGTGTTCAGAGAGGCAGAGCGCACTCCATTTGCTATGAATTTATGAATGAGCGTATTGGCCATTGGCAGTGATACGTCAGTACATCCACCATATTGAATGTGTCAGTTCTACCTGTAAACATCTCGTCCTGCCTGACACGCTCTG
The DNA here is from genome assembly GCF_024500275.1 of Phycodurus eques. Classification (NCBI taxonomy): domain Eukaryota; kingdom Metazoa; phylum Chordata; class Actinopteri; order Syngnathiformes; family Syngnathidae; genus Phycodurus; species Phycodurus eques. The sequence continues at coordinate 26,230,408 of NC_084527.1, forward strand.
TCTCCTCAGTCAGAGAGGCGGGAGTGCGCTCCAGCATTTCCAGAGTGTGGCTCTCTGAATAACCGAACGGCACACTCCAACAGCGCTTTGAGTTTCCAGACGTTCCGGAATGTAGAGAGCGCGCTTGGAGTGAATTTCTGAATTTCCCCAATAATTCAACAATGATTTTGTGATTAGAAATTCAATTTGAGATCTTTACTGGAATTACAAGTAGCATTTTTTTGCATTTGTCACATGCACACCTACGGGCAATTTAGAGTCTTCAATCAACCTACTACGCATGTTTTTGGGATGTGGGAGGAAACCGGAGTGCCTGGAGAAAACCCACCCAGGCACCGGGAGAACATGGAAACTCCACACAGGCGGGGCCGGGATTTGAACCCCGGTACCCAGAACTGTGAGGCAGATGTGCTAGCCAGTCGGCGACTGTGCCGGCTGCCAATGAAATTCTTTCAGTTATTGGAATATATTGACATGTAGAATATACACAATGCGGCCAATATCTTATGAACAATGCAGTAGTTAACTTGACTACTCAAAGGAAACGCTCCCCCAGAAACATAATTAAGCTTTTAGCATTTACATTAAAATATGTGGATTTCCATCCATCCATCCATTTTCTGAGCCGCTTCTCCTCACTAGGGTCACGGGCGTTCTGGAGCCTATCCCAGCTATCATCGGGCAGGAGGCGGGGTACACCCTGAACTGGTTGCCAGCCAATGGCAGGGCACATACAAACAAACAACCATCCGCACTCACACCTACGGGCAATTTAGAGTCGTCAATTAACCGACCATGCATGTTTTTGGGATGTGGGAGGAAACCGGAGTACCTGGAGAAAACCAACGCAGGCACGGGGGGGGAACATGCAAACTCCACACAGGCAGGGCCGGGGATTGAACCCCGGTCCTCAGAACTGTGAGGCACACGCTCTAACCAGTCGTCCAAAGTGCCGCCATGTGGATTTTTTTTTTATTTATTGGAAACACAATTACTTTAACTTAATTGTAATATCAAGAGACACACCTGGTTTTCATGGGTTTGTGGGGACTCATGTTATGGTAAACACACAATATGGTAAATTAAAGTAAAATAGTAATCTCTTACCTAATGGCTCAATTGATTTGGCCCAAAATGTGCTTAAACCATGCGCATTATGCTTCATCAATCAAGCCAAATTTTAGGTTCCTACCTACCTGCTCACACGCTCATATGCACACAACTATTCCACAAATTTAGGAAATTTACTATACAGTATTTATTCAAAGGTGAAGATTTTTAATTTATCAATACATCAGAATTGTAAAAACTAAAATATTCTGCTGATGCCTTGATAGATTAACGTTACCATTTCAGACATATCATCCAGTGTGCGGCCCTTCTTTTCATCTAGCTCACTCTTGATGGCTGACACCCTCTCTAGTTCCTCCTGAGTGTTGCTGTAGCCAGAGATACCCTTTTCAGCTTCCATAGTTTGCTTTAAAAAAAAAAAAAAAAAAAAACAGGGGAGAGAAATGTGGCAAGTTAATGACACAAAAAAGGCAGCAAAAGGCAGACACTGCAGAGTTTACTAATTTGCTTAGTAGCTTAGCGATAAAACATTGATTCTTTTACTTTTTTTATTCAGAACCATTTATCTAGAATCAATTTCAGATGACAATAAGCATGGTGGGCAGCGGCCGGTTGCCAACCTCTTATCCTCAGCTTATGCTGTCATACACCATGGACCAGGAGAAGAAGAAGAAGAAGAATCACCTTTTATTGTCATGAACATGCATGCATGCATACGAAATTTGTTCTCTGCATTTACATGGTTATCAATGGTTCAGCCTTGGCGGAGGCCTCTTCACTACTAAGTGAAAGTTTACATTTTCCATTTGTTTCTCCTTCAGTCATTGCCAACTACTATACTATGTGCCCAGTTTAACATGGGTTTGAGAACCGAGTGTACAGGAGACATTAAAGGGGCCATCATAGAAAGTTAACAGAGTTAAATTGCTTCTATACAAATAAATGGGTCTCAGGAATACCCCCATTTCAGACGCGCTATTTAAAGACGCAAAATCGACCAGCGCAATTCGTCTCGGGATTGAGAAATCACATTGGATGTGCTAAATTCATCTACTTGCATATACTCCATCCATCCATCCATTTACTGAACCGCTTATCCTCACAAGGGTCGCAGGAGTGCTGGAGCCTATCCCAGCTATCTTCGGGCAGGAGGCGGGGTACACCCTGAACTGGTTGCCAGCCAATCGCAGGGCACACATAAACAAACAACCATTCGCATTCACATTCACACCTACGGGCAATTTAGAGTCTTCAATCAACCTATCATGCATGTTTTTGGGATGTGGGAGTAAACCGGAGTGCCCGGAGAAAACCCACGCAGACGGGGAGAACATCCAAACTCCACACAGGCTGGGCCGGGTATTGAACCCCGGTCCTCAGAACTGTGAGGCAGACGCTCTAACCAGTCGTCCACCGTGCCGCCCTTGCGTATACTCCTCGAACGAAATGAACAGTGCAGCAAATTAATGCATTTTGAAGACATGATCCTGGTTGCACCCAGTTTAGTAGAGCAGCTTCCACAGTTGTGTGCATGCACAATCAAGTTTGCGACAGATTCCCTCTGTAGAGTAAGAGCGATACTAACTCATCACATCCAAAGGATGACACTGAAAATTGTCATAGCTTGACAACTCCCAGTGAGGGATGCAGAAAGAGCAGGGGTAGCAGATGCAAAAGTCAGATATAGCAACTCTGCATGGCTTCCTTCAGGGAGCTTATCAACAAGTCAGGCGCTGGGAACACAAAGAGGCGTGAAGCAATTTCCAGGAAGCTTCTAGCACACCAGTGTTAACACAGTGAGTGTGAACGGAGAGATAAAACACAAACAGAACATTTGCACTGGGGCGGCAAATGTGCAGCACACATGGTACAGTTTGGGGTTGCCTTGCTAAAGGGCAATTCAGATTGATGCAGGGGATAGAGCAGTTCCAACAATGCCCCATTTACATTTTTCCTAATGTTGCCCCCCAAGGCTGAGTCGAAATGACTACTAATCAGTTTCCAAACAGACAAGTGGACAGCAGCCCTACTTCATGTTCCTGTGTCATGCTTTGCAAGAATTTATGGAAGTTATGAAAAAATTAAGTGTTGCATTTGTGTCACAGACGGATCATATTAGGTACCAGTTTCTCTTGGACAGCCTCATGCCTTTGCTTGAGAATCTCCTCCGTCCGTTGTAAAACTCCATACTCTGCCTTCAGCTCTGCAATTTCCTGACGTTTCTTCTTGTATACCGTACCTTTGCTTCGCAGTTTCACCACCAAACGTTTCAGCTATGAGGGAACAAAAGACAATTAAAGTCAACACATTTGACACCAGCCAGGGGTCACTTTGTTTGATTTTAGATCTAACATCTCCAAAATAATCGTTTTATATACATACATACATGCGCACACACATATATACACATATACATATTTATATATACATACATAGACATACACACACACATCCATCATCCATCAATCCATTTTCTGTACCGCTTATACTCACGAGGGTCGCGGGCGTGCTGGACCCCATCCCAGCTATCTTTGGGCGAGAGGCGGGGTACACCCTGAACTGGTCGCCGGCCAATCGCAGGGAACATATAAAGAAACAACCATTCACACTCACATTCATACCTATGGGCAATTTAGAGTCTTCAATCAACCTCCCATGCATGCTTTTGGGGATGTGGGAGGAAACCGGAGTACCCGGAGAAAAACCACGCAGGCACGGGGAGAACATGCAAATGCCACACAGGCGGGCTTGTGATTTGAACACCGGTCCTGAGAACTGTGAGGTAGATGTGCTAACCAGTCGCCCACCGTGCCGCTTACATACATACATGCATACATATATATATATATGTGTGTGTGTGTGTATATATATATATATATATATATATATATATATATATATATATATATATATGTGTGTATATATATATATATATATATATATATACACACACATATATATATTCTTTTTTAAGAAATCTGCAAAAATTTATGTATATATATATATATATATATATATATATATACATATACACACATATATATATATATATATATATATACATATACATATACATATATATACACACACTTTACACCTATCTGATCAGCTTGATCGGTATCGGCCGATAATTAGCATTTTATGCTGATCGGCTGGTCGGGTTTAATGTCATAATTCGCCGATCCGATCAATGACTCCGCAAAAGACATTTACTCTGCGTCACCATCGTGTACAGTATATTTGAATCCAACAGCTAGTTTATTTTTAGCCTTGTCGCGTGTCTTTTGACATAGTACTGTAAAGATCTGACCGCCAATAAAGTTATTATAAAAAAAAAAACATTTCGGCAGTGTGAGACAGACGACACGTCCGCGAGAAACAACAGGTAATGCCTGGATCAGACTACAAGACAAATTTGGTCTTTCACGATTGCACTGCGTCAGACTACTGCAATAAAATCTTGGATTCCGATACCACCTGGGCCGAAGGTTCACCTTCCAACAAGACAATGACCCTAAGCACACAGCTAAGACAACGAAGGAGTGGCTTCAGAACAACTTAGTGACTGTTCTTGAATGGCCTAGCCAGAGCCCCGACCAACTTAAACCCAATTGAGCATCACTGGAGAGACCTGAAAATGGCTGTCCACCAACGTTCACCATCCAACCTGACAGAACTGGAGAGGATCTGCAAGGAGGAATGGCAGATCCCCAAATCCAGGTGTGAAAAAACTTGTTGCATCATTCCCAAAAAGACTCATGGCTGCATTAGCTCAAAAGGGTGCTTCTACTGAATACTGTGGAAAGGGTCTGAATACTTATGACTGTGTGATATTCCAGTTTTTCTTTTTTAAGAAATCTGCAAAAATGTCAACAATTTATTTTTTCCCCGTCAATATGGGGTGCTGTGTGTACATTAATGAGGAAAAAATGCAAATGGCTGCAATATAGCAGTGAAAAATTTAAGGGGGTCTGAATACTTTCCATACCCACTGTGTGTGTGTGTGTGTGTATTTATATATATATATAAATAAATGAGCCCTTTATAAGACAACAGGTACACACAATCTTTCAAAGGTAATTTCTAACAGAATCTAGATGCATGCTGTCCAACGTCCTCGATGAAGGTCAGGAGAGCAAAGGGTTTTGAAAACAGTGCCCTGATCTGGCATGGTCACTCGATCTGTTCAGCCAGCTTCGTCCAACAAATAGCTTCGCCTGACATAGTGACTGCTGCAAGTGGACGTTGAGCTGGGCCCCACCCCGAGTTTCTGTCTGTCTATCAGGACACAGTGAAGCTCCTCCACAATGAAGAGCAGCTATAAATGAACAAGGACACGAGAGAACAGTCCTAGAAAACACAGAATGTGCTTCATGTCCTTTGGGGATCCGAGAAGCTTGATGTAAGTGGGCATGGGTGGAGGGATGGTTCAGAGAGTATATTCTATGTGTATTTTAGGACATCAAGGGCAGTCGCGGCTGAGAGAGGATTTAACAGCGTAGAATACTCAGTTAAGAATACTCCATAGTGTTCCAAACAGTATGTTCCCAAAAGGAATCCTGTTACCAAACAAGAAGCGCATCCATAACACTCTTGACCAACCTGAAATGAAGTCCACAAGTTATCAGCAACACAGAGAGCTGGGCATGTTCCAAACACAAAATGGTGATCGCCTCTTAACTAAAGCACAACTATATTTGCAGTGTGATGTGGTCAGTTGAGAAACTTTTCTTGCAACTGGCCAACCAGTGCTGATCAGATGCAGTCATCCCTCTGCAGTGGGTGGGTGGCAGGTGATGACACAGCCAGCAGAATGGAAAATACCGCTGATAAAGTGATCTTCTCCACTGTAGCTGATGGCCCAAACTATGGAGGAGTCTGATAAGCGGTGCTGGACAAAACATTTTCCATTGACTTCAACCACGTATAGAACAAAGGACCCTCTTTGTTACTACAACTGATCGCTCGTCATCACTTCAGACACAGAGGAAAGAAGGTTCCAAATAATTCATGCATATTTGAAAAATAATTACATTAAACAATTATTGCATATCCATATTTTCCACTGTAACTGGATTTCCCCTCTCTGGGAGTAGAAAATGTAAAATATATGAAAATAGCAGGACAATCAATCCATTTTTCCACAAAGACTTTCTCCATGGTATTGTTAAAATTATTTCTTAGAACAATTGAGAATAAAATCTGCTGAGAGTCATTTTACAGTGATGTTTATATTGTATTTGTAGATTTGTCAGAAGCAGAGACAGCAGCTGTTTTCTCCCTAATCCCAAAGCGCCTGATTTGTTCCAATTAGAGCGATGTAATATCGCAAATATTGCAAAAATGCATAGTTGAGACCAAGGCAAGTTGTTCATCAGCTGTTTCTGTGAACTGATGCCAGATGCTACATTTACTGCAAATATTTGTGATGCGTATTTATTCAGAGGAAATTCATTCTTTTCTGTTACAGTAGCAGGTCAGAGGGGTCAAGAGTCAGAAAAGTGTTCAATATGTGCACAATAAACAAGTAGGATTAGGGGACTCCTGGGGGGAAAAAAACCCAAAAACTTTGGGTCATACCGCTTAAATAAACGCTGCAAACTGAATATACTATTTTCTAGGGCTCTCAGAATAGTCTTCACTTTTCTCCTCTGGCTCCCCTGCTCACAACACACAGAGAAGATCAGGGAAAACAGGTAGTAAAGTTGCCTGCTACAGTTTGGCTGCAGCAGCGTTTTCGTCTGCTGGTGGCTCTCTGGTTATAAACAACGATATAAATAGAGTTGATAGATCTGTCAAAGCTGTCACAGTGTATAAAGCCCATTATTGTAGGTTGATATCCAGCCTGTTCTCTTGACCAAAGTATTGAAATGATTGAGATCCACCTGCTGGGCAGCTCTCAGTGTATGGGGTAAATGCAGAGAACAAATTTGTCTTTACACTGTGGATCTGCAAAATTTGACTGTATCTTAACCTTTCTGTAAACTTACGGAATGAATAGACTAAAGATAAAGAAGTTCCTTCTTCGTGTTTTAGTTTCCTTGTCAATAATCCAGGATTATTCATCAAGAGGACATCACAGCACATGTTTGGAAATCCCTTGTCATGCAATAATATAAAGACCAAACTTAATAGGCCCCCAAGTCTATTAAAAGTGTACAGTTGACTTAACTGAGTAACAAAGGATTTAGGGAAAAGAAGATTTCCAGGTATTTTGTTCAGTCCAGTTTCGTGTTCTGGATTTTCTCAGAGTTACTCTATTTATAGATCTTTATGAGAACGTGGGGGTGAGTGGGGAAACGGGATGAGTACTGTTAAGACAGTTAGCAGTCCATGTTTGGATAGGACCAGAAATAGACTTTTTGTGTTTTCTGTGGTTTGAATATATACACGAGTACCATAAAATGAATGAGTTTATCAGTCAATTCAAACACAGAGACAGAATAGTTTCTTTATTTTGGCCATTGCTTGTGCAACTCCTGTCTCAATTATTCTATAACAAAACAAAGTGTGACAATAAAAAAAAAAAAACATCACAACACTAGGATTATTATTATTATTTTTTTATATAACTGAGTGTATTAACTTGTGACTACTGCAAAAGTGTACCTCGTCACCCCGGACGACCTCTTCTCCATTGGAGGCTAGTGCCTGGCTGGTCCTATGTGTCAGCTCCCGCTCTGCAGCTGCTAACTCCTCCCTCGCTTCCTGCAGCTCTTCAGCTTTTGCTTCCTTTTTACGGATGATGATGGAGGCCTGCGAGAGTCATATTGCAATGGAAATATAAGCAAATGTGTATCTGGGAATTTTAAAAAGGCTGGGGGTATGAAACGATAGAAATGACATTACTTAATGAATAATTCAGTTATTTTCTCAAAATCTTAATTAATGTAAACTAAGACAATTTGGAGAAAACCCTACTTCCAAATTTGAAACAGCTCAGGTCCAGCATGACTGTGGACCAGCACACAAATTAAGACCCGTAAAGGTTAACTGGATGTGATTGGTGTGGAAGAATTTGAGATGCCTGTCCTCAAAAGAGATTGTGACCCAGGGCTTGTAGTGCAAGTGAGTCACTGACATCAGACCTCACAAATTTTCTTCTAGATGCATCGCGTAAAAATTCCCCGCACACTCCACCTATTGAACGTCTTCCCAGAAAAGTTGAAGCAGTGCAAAATGCAAAGAGGGGACCAACTCCATATGTTGTTTTTCATTTTTTTTGTAGTTGTGATGCTCATGTGCCTAAACTTTAGTCCATACAATGTAAATTAAATGAAAGGAAACATACTTGGCATACAACAACCAAATAGACCGGGACTCAACCTGGAAAGTTTTATGCTGCACTGGAGTTAAATTGTATGTTTAAATGAATAAACAACCCAAGACACGAAGAAAACCGGCATAACCATATTTGGCAGTACACATCAAGAGTCCAGTCCCACTGGGATACGTACATAAAAACGTACACAGAAAGCAAATAATATCCTAAATCCAGCACCTGCTGCCTGTAGAGAGTCAGTTTATCATCAATAGGGTCGCTTCTCATCATCTTCTTCTCAATCAGATGATTTATCTGCATGTCAACTCCTTTAATCTGAAAAACCCAAGAGTGACTTCAAAAAATAATTTTATCAAAAGGTAAAAGAATAGAGACTTCAGAGTGGCATCCTGCGCCTAACCTTGTCCCTCAGCTCCAGGAGATCACCATGACCCATGGCGGGCTCTGATGCCACTTTTTGAAGGTACTGCACTGTACGCTTGAGGACCTCCAACTCTTTGGGAAGTTTCTCAGAAACCATGTAGGAATTGATCTTAATCTCCTCCTCGAGCCTCTTCATTAAACCTGGGGAAGACAGACTGTTTAATAGATTGCAAAAACCATTGCATTTCAAATGTAAAATGTCTAAAATTGCCAAGTAACTACAACCTTGGCACTGCACACACACAGCAAAAATTGTGAATAAGGAAAAAATAAAAAGACATTTCAATACTAGATAATCCCATTTTATAGCAGTTCTATTAATGACCCCGTAAAGCAACACTGAGTCCTGCAGAAGCAAAGAGCAATACTTACTATCTGGACTGGCATCAGCTGCAGCATGTCGCATGTCCTTCAACTGCTGCTGCAACCTCTGCAGCCTCTGCTGTGCCTGAAACAGCTAAAAACAAGCCGCTGATTATTATCAAAGTTCAATGACAAAATTGTACATGCAAACCCTCATCCAAAGTTTATAAATTACCTAAAAAGTGTCTTCCTTCAAACATGGGTTAGTTGTATTTAAGAATACTGTATGTACTAAAGGCCCAAGCACAAATAAATTAAATATTCGATGATGAAAAGCAGCAGTGAGAAAGTTTTACTTGGTTCTTTTGTTCTTGCTTCTGGTGAGCCAAATGCTCTTCTCTCTTTTTCTCAACTCTCAGCTGTCTGGCCTGCTCCAGCATCTGTTGATGGTTGGACACTGACTCCACCTAGTGGAGAGACACATGCACTCAAAGGTGGTTTGCACAGTATGTGGAGGTGGTCAGGTCAACAACACCTTCCAAAAATAACCATCCAACATACAGAGTCAGGTTTCGCCTTTTTGGAATGACTTGGGTGTTAAGATCAACAGCCCATTACTTAGCTAGCTTGTAAAAACAACTTGACAAGCTGTCGCATCCCTGTCAGGTCTACTAAAGAAGCTGATAATATATGACAAGGGTGATATTTTCATTCCTCCGTGAATCCTAAAGCCTTCCAAGCACTACAAGAGCAACGGGCCCCTTGGGGGAGTTGACTCACCCTCTTCTTCAACCTTTCCACACGTTTAATTAGTGGGCCCTTCTCCTCCTCCATTGCACCAATGTCCTGTTGGGGGAAAAACAAAAATAATGTTAGAAAAACAAGCTTTGACAATTCCAATTTATATTGGGTGGTAAATAAGATTAAAAGTTTACCCTTCTGATTTCTGCCGTGGAAAACCCTGATGTCCTGAGCTGCTCACATTCCTTATGATTGGTCTTAAATCCTTCCACCAGTTCTTCATACTAGGAACGCACATGTGTACATTAGCTTTTTGTTGTCGCGATGATCACTGGCTTCATACATTTGAAGGGCATACCTGGTGGTACGTGTCGCCGATGACGTCATCCGCCAGGAACTCTGCGGGAACATCAAGTTTGACAAGAAAGCGAGCCAAGTAAGCTCTCTTCTTGAGCTCCGGGACCCTCTGCAGCAGCCAGTGCAGGATAGGATGGACCGCGGGTTTACTGCCGACCACGAGACCCTGTCTGAAACCGCTCCTGAGGCGAAACATTGGACGAGTCGGGAAGAAATGCCCCACACAGACACAAGAGTGCTTTTTTCATATAAGTTTACAGCAACTTACAGATCAGACTGGTTGCCAGGTGGTTTGTATTTCAGCATCCCAAGCAGAGCACACATTCTCTTCGCTGTTTGTTCGGGCATTTCCTCGCGAATATCAATAGCGTGCTGAAAATACGATGGATCGATTCATTGCAAATGGTCAAAGGCATAAAAACAGCTTGCGAGTTGGGCAACAAATTGCACATCGCTTACCTTTGGGTCGACTTCAGCTAAAACGTCGTTTAAAATCTGGAGGAGATGCATCGGTTCGAGGGAGTCAAACGTGATGAGATTAAAGTTTTTCCTAAACGGATCTTTGTTCAGTTGTTCGACAATCAATTTTAGTTGCTCACTCATCGTGGCTCGATTCGTAGCTAATTTAAATAGCCAATACTAGCCTTTGACAATTTGTAGCTGTGTCGTTAGCTAACCTGAGCTAGCTAGCATACAACGTCTGCCTGGAAAGACTCAATGGTGCATTCATAACACGTGAGGACGTCGTAATTTCAAGATCTCTGCTACCTTAGCTATTTTAGTTAAACACAATCACTTCTTTTTTTGCCCTCATAGAAACCCATGTCACGCATAACACCAAACGTTAGAAGTACGTGTGCTCTTCCTTTAGGGTGTTTTGTACAAAATTGCACCTTTTCAATTTTGGGTATTGGAAAAGCACGTACTGTTATAAGTGTAAACATCTAAATACATATCTAGAATACTTCTGATATGATATCAATAATGAATGCATAATCTTTTGCAAAATAAGACAAGAAGTGCTAGTGGGAAAGTTTTCCGACACCAAAACAAGACTGCATGAAATACAGGGCTCTTCATCAGACCCACAAAAAACGCCAATAAGATCGTTAAAATAGACATAAAACAATTCAGTGCCATAGAAATTATATAGCTCTATATGAAAAGAACACATGCTAGTTGAGTCATAATATCTGATTAGGCAAACGAAAGGACGCTTTTTGACTTTTCTACCGAGGTAGCCAAAAATCCCGATTTTCAAGTGTAACGGGAATGCATCACTATTACTTCGCGTTAGTGCAGTTGCCGTGGATACCGGGTCGGTTGCTAACTGGATCAATGAAGCGTCAAAATAGTTTACACGTACACACACGCGCGCACACACGCACACGCACGCACACGAATAAAAAGAACCGTGATAGTACAGCTATCTAACATTTATTTCATTCTGTGTACGTTAGCCACGCTGTCCATCTAAACTTTTGAACCGTCAGGTGGCGATGTTGGCGATCTTTTATTTTGTATTTTTATTTTTTTAAGTATCCATCCAATTGCAACACAGTGACCTTTGGAATACCACGCGCAATCCGATCATAACGTATTGTTGTTTCCAAATCACGTGGAAAACTTTGGGAATCTTAATTTATTGAAGAGAACTGGGTGTAGGTAAATCAAAGTTGTCGGTGTTACTTTTTTCCGCCTCGAATGCTATCAAAGTATCCTCGAAACAACTCTTTGCATTCGCCACATTGCTCGAACAATCCTGAGGTGTTTTCACTGTTCTCTTAACAGTCTCCATTGTTAAGAAAAGTCAGTTTTATTTTTTGAATTTGATGTGTGATCGTGTGTACACAGTAATCCTAATTCACACACGGGTGCCCCGCCTCTTCTGCTGCGGCTGCTCTTGGACGAGGAGCCCAAACACCAGAGCTAGTCAGTCTGTCAGTCAGAGGAAACGCACAGGCAGAGGAACTCCAGAGGGGAAAAAAAACAAAGAACGATCAAAAGGAAAGAAGACAAGGGGAACGCCATATTTCATGGACTTGCCATAAGGAGGAAAGAAGATGGCCAGATGTTGTTTTGCATGGTTCTGTGAGGAAAAACTGAGCAGCTTTTCTTGATTGTCAAGTGGTTCCTCACATTTCCCCTACTTTCCACAGCAACATGGAGATCTTAAGACATGGAAATTTTGGCTCACCATATTCGTTGCAGGTATTTTTGTTTGTATTTATGTGTGACTAGTATTTGTCTGGAATAACAATGGTTGAACCCGTGGGGTTTGTGGAGGCTTGGAGAGCTCAGTTTCCAGAATCTGATCCGCCGTGCATGGAGTTGAACTCCATGGGAGATATTGAACAGGAGCTTGACAAATGCAAGACATCCATCAAACATTTGGAGAAGGAAGTAAACAAGGAGCGCTTTAGGATGATCTACCTGCAGACTCTTCTTGCAAAAGAGAGGAAATCTTATGATGGCCAGCGATGGGGGTTTAAAATGATTCCTCAGACAAGTGATGAAAACCTTCTCAGTGGTCCAGACAGCCAGAGGCCTCACAAAGAGGAAGTGTCAGTGGTACAGCCACAGAAAGCACCCGGAAAGACGGAAAAGTGGACATCACATCCAGAGGGGGAGGTTGAGAGTGCCAAACTGCAGGACGGGGAGACACCTGTGCACCAAGAGTTCGACATTGCTGAGTTCCCAGTGGGACCGGGTTCAGTGGCGGCGCTGAGATCCAACTTCGAACGCATCAGGAGAGCCAACTCACACACAGCTGGAGATGGTAAAGGGTTGTCAGTGATGGGAGGACCAGACAAACCCTTCTATGTTAACATGGAGTACCATTACGAGCGAGGATTGGTCAAAGTTAACGACAGGGAGGTCTCAGACAAGATCAGCACACTTGGGAGTCAGGCCATGCAGATGGAACGCAAGAGGTGTCTTTATTCGGTACCAGGGAGCCTGTCAGCCGCCGCAGGGGACATAAACAAGTGTGTTCAGCGGGGCCGGTCCACTGAGGGGAACTGCGGTTATAACGGGTCATATGACGAACCAGGGGTCACCGATCACTTCCGAAAAGACAGCGCGAGCCGTTCCTCTGGAGGAAAGTCTGACACACAGCCAGCTGAGTGCCAACCATACACTAGTGTGTATGTTGGGGGAATGATGCCTGAGGGGGACACTCGAGTGATCCACATTAGAGACCACAGCATAGAGGAGAACACACATCTAACATGGCCTCGGCGCTCCTGCTCTCCTGGCAGCTTTGATGACGACGGAGGAGAGGGATACACTCCAGACTGCAGCTCCAATGAGAATTTGACATCCAGCGAAGACGACTTCTCCTCAGGCCAGTCCAGCCATGTTTCTCCCAGTCCCACCACCTATCAGATGTTCAGGGACAAAAGTCGCTCACCTTCTCAGCAGTCATTTGACAGCAGCAGCCCACCCACGCCCCTCTCCCAAAAGCAACAGGTGGGAGTGACTGACCAGATCAGAGTACATCAAGCAGGCCAACCTTGGCCCAGTGATGGGGAATCCACCACATCGAGCAGGACCTCCCACGACAACAGTGTTCAAGGCGATCTGGGTAAGTCTGCAAAACATACTCTTTGGATTTTCTCTTTTAAAATAAATCATTGTTTATAAGTCCGGTTGGTCATGAACCTTTTAGCGGGAAGCATATTTGGTTACTCATGTGGGTGTTCAAAATGGACCACTTAATACCTCCCCATTAGACAATAGAACCCTGTAATTCTCCAAGGCATGATAGTAATAAAACATTTATCATGATATAGAAATATAAGATATTATATATTAATACATAATTTCATTTAAAACATGTTTGTTTGAATAAAATGATGCGTGTTGCGTGATGACCTATACAATAGGTGTATAAAACCTCCTCCATGAAACAATATGCAATATGAATGAAGGCAATAGGTCTGTCTATTAATTTTTTTGGGGTGCAGCTTTGTTGAATTTTTCTTAGATTCATACTACTACTACTATTTTCTTTCGACAAAAATACTATTTTAATTTATTTTTCCTCATGACTTCTAGAAAAAGCAAATGACAATGACATACTGTATTCTAAAGTTTTTTTTTAGATTTGCTTTATTTCTTCTGATAACGAACAAGCTTTGAACAAGTTTTTTCTCAAGCATTAACTTAAATTACCTTATACAGAAATATGGTACATATTTCTTTTCTTTTCAGATGATGTAAAAATAAGCTCCTCCTCATGGAAAAATAATGCCCCGTTTTCCAAAATATGTACCCAGTATGTAAACAGAATCCTTTTGGACATTTTAAATGTTCAACAATTTGACATCATAAAATGAGCTGTCAGAATGCATGGCTTGACTGGGTCCGTCCATGTCTGTTGTCAAAATGTAACACCAGCTCTCTCACGCTCTTTTCTCATGTGATGTTCTACACTGGTGAGACAAGGAGACCTCGGTAAAATATTTGGGCGCACATACCTCGAGTCAAAAGTTTCAAACCTGCAAATAAGGTGCTGCTTTTGCAAGGTATAAATAGGCACCATGTTGTTGGCACAGCACAGTGGGCGACTGGTTAGCATAGCTGTCTTACAGTTCTGAGGACTGGGGTTCAAATCCCGGCCTCCCCGTGCCTGCGTGGGTTTTCTCCGGGTACTCCAGTTTCCTCCCACATCCCCAAAACATGCGTGGTCGGTTAATTGAGAACTCTAAATTGCCCGTAGGTATGAACGTGAGTGCGAATGGTTGTTTGTGTATATGTGCCCTCCGATTGGCTGGCGACCGGTTCAGGGTGTACACCGCCTCTCGCCCGAAGATAGCTGGGATAGGCTCCCGCACGCCCGCGACCCTAGTGAGGATAACCGGTATGGAAAATGGATGGCTGGATGGATGTTTTTGGCATTGTTCAGCATGGCCAACTCTGTGACTGCCTTCCACCATGCTCCTTTCTTGTTAAACTTAAAACAATGTGAAAATGATTCCCCTTCCTTTGTCCGGTACTTAGTAGGAATTAAACTCGCGAGAGGCTTTTTCGGCAATAGTGTTTGGAAAAGTCACTCAAAATAGAACTATGGAAGCTACAAAAAATGTGATTAATAAGCAATAAACACAAATAAATTGATTAAATCAATTACTCGTCTAGCCCGAAGTAGTAATAATAGTAATGACAATTTATTTTTTGGGGGGGGGGGGGAATCCCATTTTATTTTTTTCTTTATTTTGTTTTTGAACATGCAGAAATTGTGCAAAATTACACATCGCACGTTGAGTGGATACCAGTAAATCTGTGTACATTATCAATAGACCAAATGATTACCAATTCAGTTTCTGCTCCGAGTATCTAGGATAACAGGTCCAGCAATTAATCCTTGCCTTGGGGCCCCATTGGAGGGGAACAGAGGTCCTGGCAAGAATGCGAAAATGAAGTACTAAAGAGTACATTCAAGTTCCTCTAGTGAAAGATCTCTGTTCTCATTGACTGGCCTTGCTGAAGAAGGAGGTTATATTGCTGTCTAAAATGCACCTGCAATCTCTTCAATGAAATTACAGCCCAGCACACCAGATCCAGCCCTAAATGTTTTCTGGCCAGGATTATTATGCAGTTTATTTTTAACACATTATGCTGTTAACCTGTGGAGGAGGGAAACATAATGAGTTGACTGATGTGACCTACAAAAGCTAGGCTAGGTTTGATGAAATGCATATTTCTTTCACTCAGCAATGAGCAGTAAGACGCATTTCCTCAAAGCCTGGTAATGAATGTTAATTCTTTACAGCTTTAATCAGCTTTTGCTAAACACAGCCCAACCCTGTAAAATGTTCTTTTTTTTTTACAAGGTTATAGTGTGCAAAAAAAGGTGCATTGATTGTCATGAAGCATTGATCACTGGCGGCGATTCCGATTTTTTTTGGAGCCGATTTTCTGGTTGTGGCCCACAGAGAGCTAGGAAGCTCTCAGAGAACGGCTACAATGGAGGCAGCCCCTGCCCCGAGGCTTCCCAGTCACTTCAGCCTTGTCCACCCTGAGTGTTTTTCTGTCAGCACCCATCAGTGTTGTTGTCCTGGGTACCGAGTAATTTACTTAAAGGGGTTTGTCTAGCGTGATAAATTAAGGGAGTCTCTTTTTTCATTGGAGGTGGGTAGGGAAAAGCCCTGACTACTCACTCAAAAAAGGGGATTGAGGGGCTTAAAACATGTCACACTGCTTCCAATCGAAATGCTGGCCATCAGTGTTTCCTGTTGTTATGCGTGAACACAATAGCAGAGTCTGTCATTGTGAGCAAGTATTGACATGGTAACAATATAACAATGTTAAGTGGGATAAGGAGAGTGGTTTGGCCAACTTGGGAATTTCATGGACAGGAGTCAGGAGATGCATAAGGACTTTTATTGTTGTAGCAATGTAATTCTCCATATATCAGGCTTGCAGCCAAATATTCTGCAAAGAGGGATTGGGAAACAGAAAATTGTTTGCCTCTGCAGCTCAGAAATCATCCAGTCCGGCATGGATTAGGCAGACGCACAGAATGTGTTGTTATATAAGGTGATCCAGTCCAAAGCTCTTCGACACAAAGCATGTGACAAACAGACAGATCGTGCGTGATATAATCGGCATGAAATGTAAGCTAGCACGCCTCTGGGACGACTGCAATGTACAAGACATTCAATCTGGACTCGGTGTCCCTCCTCATTCTTATTTGTCACTCAGTGCTGCAAATATGAAAAAGCTAAGAGTTAATTTATCCATGGCAAACCCATTTGAATTAATACTTTAAAATCAGTACATTAAATTTAACCTAGTATTGCACATTGAAGGAACTTTGGATCAGCCTAGTCAAGACTTGGGCCCATCCACCCTGCCCACACTCTCTGACTGGGCCTTGCAAAGTTCCATCCAGCCATTAATTTTCTTCTGCTCATCCGGGGTCGGGTCGCATGGGCAGCACCTTAAGCAGGGAAGCCCAGACTTTCCTCTCCCCAGCTACTTCGTCCATTTCTTTCGGGGGGCCCCTGAGGCGTTCCCAGGCCAGCCGAGAGATGTAGTTTCTCCAGCGTGTCCTGGGTTGTCCTTGGGGCCTCCTCCGGGTGGGACTGGGACACCTCACCAGGGAGCCGTACAGTGAGCATCCGAACCGGATGTCTGAGCCACCTCATCTAGCTCGAATCTGATCCTCTCCCGAATGATTGAGCTTCTCACCCTATCTCTAAGGAAGACCCCCGAGACGCGTGGAGGAAACTCATTTTGGCTGCTTGTTTCTGCGATTTTGTTATTTCGGTCGCGACCCACAGCTTGTGACCATAGGTGGGAGGAGGAACGTAGAGCAATTACTAAATTGAGAGCTTTGCCTTTTGGCTCAGCTCCTTCTTTACCACAACAGACTGATGCACGCGTCTGTATCATTGTAGACGCTGCACCAAATCCGCTTGTCGATTCCCCGTTCAATTCTTCCCTCACTTGTGAACAAGACCCCAAGATACTTGAAGTCCTCCACTTGGAGCAGGATCTCTTCCTCAACCCAGAGAGGGCACTCCATCCTTTTCCGACTAAGGACCATGGCCTCAGATTTGGAGGTGCTGATTCTCATCCCAACCACTTCATACTTGGGTGTGAACTGCTCCAATGAGAGTTGAAGATCGTGACTTGATAAAGTCATCAGAACCACATCATCTGGAAAAAGCAGAGACGTAATACTGTAGTCACCAAACCGGACCCCATCAACGCCTTGGCTGCACCTAGAAATTCTGTCCATCAAGGTAATGAACAGAATCAGTGACAAAGGGCAGCCTGAAAAAAATCCGACTTACTGCTGGCAATGCGGAGCAAACTCTGACACCAGACGTACGGGGACCGAACAGCCCGTATTAAGGGGTCCAGTACCCCATACTCCCCAAGGGACACGGTCAAATACCTTCTCCAAGTCCACAAAACACATGTAGACTGGTTGGATGAACTCCCATGCACCCACCAGAACCCTGCAAAGTTTTTCAAAAAAAATGTTAAATAAGTGCTGCTTTTATTTTGAAAGTGGTGATTTAAACCCCACCAAAAAAAGTGACTCTTGCTATAGGGACTAATGTCAGGGTTGTTTTGTATTGTATTTGTGCAGGGTTCCCGTGTCTGGGCGGTACAAGCAAGCACGAACAAGAGCACTGTGTTTGAAACCAATGACTTGTATCCTCATGTTAGCAAAATTCTTATTTCTTGCATGGGTGAGGAAAGAGGGCAATTTGCCACGATAATGATTTGGGAGTCCCATCTAGGAACGGCTATTGTGAGTTAGCGATTGGTGCTCAAAATTTCAGAATTTTTTAAAATTGTAGAAAAATTGATGCACCAGATAAACAGGTTTTTCGTGGAATTTTCGTGGGTGTGTATGTGGGTACCAGAATGTTTAAAATATGTAAACAGTATTTATACTTTATATATTTGAGACAAAGATTACAACAGTACGCATATTTACTTAAATCTTTAATTATAAAACCTTATTCACTAATTAACATTCATCAACATTGCCTTCTGAGAGAGGCGAAGAGGCTTGCATTGGTGGCGGAGGAGAGGCTCTCACTTGACTCGTAGAGGCTTTAGGTTCACTCGGAGACTCTTCTGCTGGAGGCGCTGATGGTGTGGCTGGGGTTTTACCTTGGAGAAAAACATGGTGATTGGTAGTTGTTGTCTTTGTTTTTTCTTTTGCTTCAAAATTCCCCTGTACAAGGACATAACCCCGTCTCTTATTACGCGGAGTTACAACGCGTTTCGCTACCTTATTGAAGCAGTTTTGCAGATGTTTGGTTCCTCTTTCTTGATGTACCGCACTGCAGCTTCATTCACGCCACAATGGCGTGTTGCAGATGCATAACCTCTGCCCTCTTTGATCAAATCTAAAAGTTAAATTTTTTCACTGATGGTCATCATCTTCTTCTTCCTCTTGAGCATCCCGGAGGAAGCTTTCGCAGGGGCACAGCGCTTCGGCGGCATTGTGGGTGCCTGGGTGAGGCTGCGATGATGCGCAGCTAATCAGCTCACGGGATAAATCCACTCGTGCTCTCATTGGTCGATGTCACGGCGGGAACCAATCACGCACATTGTATGAGTGCCCTGCGATTGGCTGGCAACCAGTTCAGGGTGTACCCCGCCTCCTGCCCGATGACAGCTGGGATAGGCTCCAGCACGCCCGCGACCCTTGTGAGGAGAAGCGGCTCAGAAAATGGATGGATGGATGTATGAGTGCCCGTACAGTACAGGCATGTACAAAGCCTCTGAGTCAACTCATCTCTTTGTTTGGCATGTAGGGAAACCTTCTCTCGCATGCATCAACATCAAACAACGCGTCTCTCCGCAATATGGCTGCCGATATGGCTGTATTTCTTTAGTTTTTTGTTTTTTGTATATACGAATATTTGGGAAAAACCCGCGAAGCACTGAAGCCGCAAAACGTGAAGCGCGGAAGTGGCGAGGGAACACTATATACCCTCTATACTGTTCTACCCAAGTAACATCTTATCAAAACAATACAGTTTACTGATTTATAAAAATGCTTTCAGTTAAATTGAGTTTAGCATGATGGAATGGCCTTTGGCTACCATTCCAGTTTTTCACATGGCCCCCTGAGAAAATGAATTGCTAATCTGTTGTTCAAATGCATTACGTCTCACTTTTTCCTGAAGGCACCATGTGGCTTGTGTGCCACATCACCTGCAAAACAGTCTTTTACAGCCGTGCCTTCAGTTAGTAACATGTTTTCTTTTCTAAATTTGTAGCCAACAAGTCGGGGCAGCCCTGATTACATCACTGAGACAGCATTTGTGTTGTTTTTAATTGGTGTTCAAACGGCCCACCTTCTGCCCCTCCCCAAGAGTGTTCTGCTGCATTGAGTGTTTTCTCTGATCCTGTGGAGGTGTGGTTAAAAGTTCCAGTGGACTTTTGAGTGTTTTATTTGTCCGAAAACTATTTCCAGGGAACTATCACTGAGAGGTTTTACACTGATCGAAGATTTTTTTGCACAGGGAGAACAGTCCTTATGACTTCCAACCTGACCTTAATGTGTAAAATCAATGGAGTTCCCCTGCTAATGCACGTCACCTTGTTTGACACCTACTGTTGAAAATATTCACGCTACTGTGCTCAGTGGGCAGTGCCCTTGTCCGAAGGAGACTTAGTGTTGATATAAAAGCACAGCTGTTTCATGTGATCCTTGTATAATGAATTACCAGCTGTCTGGATTCACTTTCTGATGTTGTAATAACATCTGTGTGCATGTTACTGGATTAAGATTTAGGCAGGGAGTTGGTCGAGGCACGCTTTCAATAAACTCATCTTTGTTGTGGTTAGGGACTTGCAGGGAGTAGCCACAAAGCCTTATTGTTCGTTTGAATTTTATAAAAACATTTGGATGAAATCTATTTCACCCAGCAAAAACAAAACAAAAAACAATGCTACCTTGATCTCATTGTTGTAAACGAGCTTTGTACGCTATTTAGTAGAGCATTATGTTAGTTATTAGGCAAAGCCGCAGTCTTGACGTTTGCCTACTTGAGGTTGTCAAGGATTTTCGTGTCTGTACATGTGCACTTTCTGCACCATGCCATGTTTATTAGTAATTCAGGGATGAGAAAACAATTCCATCCATGCTAATCAGCTGTGTTACTCTGCATAATCTTGACACACCTCTTTCGTCTTCTCTATGAAAAGGAGAATGGTTGTTGTCTCCTGGCTTCTGGTTATCTGGGCCAATTGTCAAGCTTGGCTATAGACATAGTTTAGATTAGCTAGGGGCCCTTTAAGGAGGCCAGCTCTCTGATGGGTCTATTTTGCCATCATTAATCATCATCATGGCTCTTAAATGCCAGTGGCAAAAGTTGTATGTGTAGCGTCTTGAAGAAGTGTCTGGATGTGAAGTGAAGTAAAACAGTGATAGGATGTGGCTCAATTCCGATTGTGTGAATGCTGAGAGGCAAGCACTCCCATTCATGCAATTGTGTGTCAGTATACAGTAACTTATTACCTCTGCCAAGTGCAAATGTACAAATGCAAGAGGTAGGTAATGCAAAATTTCCATGAGACTTTGTTAACGGGTAGCACATGAGCTTAGCAAGAAACCATAACATTCATGAAAATGTGGGTGTATTTGCGGTTCGGCATTTGCAAATTCACCTATTTGTGTATTTTTTCTTAAACCTATCCTCTGTTACTTGCTGAAAGATTCGCCTTTTCAAAGTTTTTGTGCTCAAGGCCTAAGAAATAAAAGTATTGCTTTGCCGATATCTTTTGGCATTTTTGGTGCTACAGAACTAATGTATGTTTATGTGAGTTGAGGAGTTTAATTGAGACAAAAGTAGTGCTTCGCCTTCACCTTGTGGCATCTATAGGCAATTATAAACCTTTTTAGGGAGGGAGTCAATTACTCGCAGAATTTCTTGCTTTGCTGCAGGGCTTGGTCCCTGTCCCTGCGAATAGCTGGGGTTCCCTGTAAAAGAATTTATTTTCTCTTTTTTCTGTATTAAGGGAACAGTTTCTGTTACCATCCAACATCTTAAATCATTCACCATGACCATAAATTAGATTGCTAATTACAGTAACATGCAGACCGATATTTAATGTTCAAACTGGTAAACTTTATTGTTCTTAGCAAATAATCATAAACTTAGAATTTTATGGCTGCAACACATTCCAAAAAAGCTGGGACAGGGTCATGTTTACCACTGTGTTACATCAGCTTTTCTTTTTAACAACATTCAATAAATGTCTGCATGTTTTAATTCCAGTATTTTATGTTGTACCAGCAGTTGACTGGAGTAGTAGTTTTGCAGGTCTGCCTCACAGTCGAGAGGTTCTCTGTGTGCAAGACACGTTTGGCCTCAGCGTGCATTGACAGAGCTGCTGTCAATATAGGAATTTTATAGGAAAGAGTTTTTCCAAATTATGTTGGATGGTGAACTTTGGGGATTCCCTTGTCTGTATTTTGTGCTTAGCCCATACCCTGGAGTCCTGGAGTCTTGCACCAAATGAATCAGCTGATTACAATGTCCTGTACTGTGTGACAATGAATCAGGCCATTGTCAAAGTTGCAAAACGTGTGTGTATATATATATATATATATATATATATATATATATATATATAAAAGGGTGGCAGAGGGTGCCAAAGTTAGAAAGGTTTCACAACATTAGACAAGCTGTAATTTAATTTTCTGTGTTTGAAGAATTACATGTTAATGATATTAGTTGCACTGATTGTATTCATTTAAAATTTATATCAAGTGTGAATTATCAATATATTCATCTCCGTTGTCCAATTCTCTGGGATCAGTAACGAAAAAAAAATTAAGAAAATGATCTGGAGCAAACGACAATCATAGAAACCCTAACCTGAGAAAAAGACCCCAAAATGTTATGCACACCCCAGGTTATAACATCATCTCAAAGCAATGGGTAGTGTTCTTGATGTCATCCTGCTCACAGCCTTCGGTGCTACGGTGAGCTAAGGGATGTTTGCATGATATCTGGGGGTTACTGTAAATGCTTGAATTGCTTATTAGTACAGCCTTGTAACCCTCAAGTCATTCTTTGGAATTTAAGATTGGTGACCATCATATCTCAGTATTCACATGCATTTCCAGGGTGGATTGAGCATGTTTTTCCGCTTAATAGCACTGTGGCAGTGCTACGGTTTCAACCTCAATCAGGATAGCATCTCTCCAACAACTAGTTAAAATTTCTATTTTTGTGACACTCTGGTTCTGAACTTCTGCTCCTCAAATAATGTGTCCTCAAACCAATAACGGCACATCTTATCAGATTCCTATAATGTTATTCATGGTATGCTGTGAATTAATGTATTAATCAGCATTTCAACATCTTAAATTTTTACAAACTCTAGGTGCGTCAGCCTTGACTGTCAGTGAGTGTTGATGAAGGCTCTGTTTTGGCCTCAGTGCAGAAGGTGGCACTACTTGCTGTATCAGCCCGTTTTAGACCTTGTCCATATTTCTGGTCAAATGCAGGGTCATTAATATTTGAGGCCCCTCAAGGTAGCCCAGACAGACCTATATTGTACCAGGACACCAGCACCTAAAGTGTAGTGGTCATGGAAGCTAATGAATGCAGCCTCTCCCTTTCCTAGAGTAAACGTTGGCCCACAGAAGGAAGTGCTGGTCGCAGTCGTGGTCGGGCGATCCTGCCCCTGTGTGTAAGTAAGACACACCTGTTGCTCTGTGCACTGTACAGCGCACACTAGCCAAAAGCCGGCAGTCCATCATGACAGCAGGTCTGACATTGCCAGCTGCTCTCACATTAAAATCCATGAATAGGCTCTTTGTGCTCTCTTATCTGGTAACAGAAAAAAATTAATAAAACACTTGTTTAAGAACCAAGCAAGACTGTGCTCACTAGTTCACCCGGTTAGTTTATTTAGTCAAACACTTTGCTGTAGATAATTGGACAAACTCTTTGGCATGCTTATGAGCTTGTGGACTCCCCTGGCTCAGTGGTCCCCCCTGTGCTCAGCCTCAGCGTGTCTGGTCCTGCAGTCTCAGCTCCCCTCCTTGGTCACACTCAAAGGGCTCTCTGTGCTTCTGGCTGGCAGGCAAGTGCTAATGGAATGTCTCAGCTGCTCGCAGGGTGTGGGGGGAAATGGATAATGAAATGTAAAGTGTGGTATGAGTTCACCTCTCTCACGACAGCCTGACCTGTGGAGCTTGTTGCATTACTACTCAACACAATTTCTTTTAGACAAATATGAGGCTGCTCACTGTAAGTTTATGAAGAAACACATGGGTAAGAAACAAGCAAAGGCAAACTCTTACTTTGTCCACAGCTCACAAGCCGAACTAATAGCAAACCAATAAAGCATGAGCAATAAATCAGATGGAATAGTGGATTTTTCATTATTTAGTGATTCTCTATCACTGACATCACCTGAAAGTAAGTCCTAGTGCCACAGTGACTGTTTTTTTTGTCAATGTCTTTATGTCTCAAAGTGTTCTCTGTCAATTGACTATCTGTTGTCGTACTAGAGCGGCTCCAACTACCGGAGACAAATTCCTTGTGTGTTTTTTGAACATACTTGGCAAATAAAGATAAAAGGTAAAAATGCATTGCATTTAATAAATATATAATTCCTTCCTTTTTAGGGTTCAATATCACTGTTATATCTACTTTTGTGATGTACTGTAATTTATTGTGTATAATGCGCACCCATGTATAGTACGCACCCCCAAAGTTGACCTCAAAATTCTGGAAAACCCTTCTACCTATGATAATGCATTTTTACAATGCATGCTTTTGCTTCTACCCATATGATCAAAACATGACGTATTAGCTGTATTTTTTTCATTTTTTTCAAATAATTATTCTTATTTGAACACAAAATGCTTTCTTTTTGTTTACTTGCTCTTATTTTGAAATTCACAGTCCTACCTTTATTTAGT
The DNA here is from genome assembly GCF_024500275.1 of Phycodurus eques. Classification (NCBI taxonomy): domain Eukaryota; kingdom Metazoa; phylum Chordata; class Actinopteri; order Syngnathiformes; family Syngnathidae; genus Phycodurus; species Phycodurus eques. The sequence continues at coordinate 26,255,010 of NC_084527.1, forward strand.
GAATGAGAAAACACACAGTTGTGCTCATATGTTTGATTACCCAGGCAGAATTTGTAAGATGGATACAATTCTTTAAAGAAAACATGAAGGGGCAGGTGAAACACAATTAGTTTTATTTTAATGGGATTAAAATTAAACTGTCAAGCATTTCAGAAAAGCATTATCATTAAACAAAACATAACCATAAAGAAATTAATGATGGTTGTTGTTCAATCATCAGTCATAAAACAATATTTCACAAATTCTCCCCAGGGTATGTAAACTTATGAGCACATCTGTACATATTATACGTATCCCTCTCATATTGGAACGAAAGTGTAGGCTACACCTTTTTCAGAGCCTCTAGGTGGCGCTGTCATATTAGAATGAAAGTGTACACCTTTCTCATAATCTCTAGGTAGCGGTGGCATATTGAAATGAACGTGTGCCGCTTTTCATAACCTCTAGATGACGGCATACATTTTTAAATGGGAAAATCTTTTCCATTTTCCCCTATACCTATGTATAATGCGCACCATAGATTTTTGATATTTTTTGGGGGGTGGGGGGGAATGCACATTTCCATGAGAAATTACGGTATATGTCATTGATGCGAATGCAATGGAAACCAGTCCAGGGTGTACCCACCTCATGCCCAATGTAAGCTAGGGTAGGCTCGTCACCCTCATGAGGTACAGAAAGTGGGTAAATGGATGGGTGACTGTATTTTAATAGATTCATTTTATTTTCAAAATAACAAACTCCACATCTTTAATGTTGTTAAGTTAATGCTGCATAACCCTATAGTCATACTTGGCATACCTCCCCCAGGGAGCCATACCAGGTTGCGTTTGCATTTACTATAATATAATAAATTTTCTTTTGTGAAAAAAAAAAAAAATCAGTGTATTGCCATTTTTTTTTGCCACACTGGTTGTTTTTACAGATTGGAACTACTGCGCTTTGATTATTCCTGTTATGAAATACATTACAAGCAGTGGTCTCACCACCCTGAGCTATTTCGACACACTGATTAGTAGGTGCACCGGGCTGGGCGGCGCAGTTCTAACCGATACTGTTCACTGACTGGCACTAATTTTAGTCTGGCCTACAGCAGATGAGAGCCACGTGCGGTGGGCCTCGCTGATTCCACAGGCCGTGTGGCTTAAAGGCCTCCATCCTACGCACTTGATCTTTTGGCTAATATTTTTACAATTTGTTACAACACATAGAGGACTATTGCATTTACAGATCCTCCAGATACAGATACATAATTTTTAACAATCTAAGCATCCATTTTCTATACTGCCTATCCTCATGCGGGTAGCAGGTGAGCGGGAGCCTATCTCAGTAACAGTAACTTTGGGCGACAGACAGGATACAACCCTGACGAGTCGCCAGCCAATCACAGGGCACAAACAACTATTTACGCTTAGTACATTCACATTTGTGGTCAATTTAGAGTCTACAGTTAACCTAACATGCATGTTTAAGGAATGTGGGAGAAAGCCGTAGTGCCTGGAGAAAACGCACGCAAACGTGGGGAGAACACACAGAAGGGAAGTTGAGATCCAAACTCTGAACCTCAGAACTCTGAGGCAGACCAGCTAACCACTCGTGCTAATGCTGTCCTTCTAAACAATCAATTATTTAATTATAATCCCCCATCCCTGGTACATATCCATACAAACAACAGTACTGTATCATGCTGACAAAGGTTTATAATATTTTTCGTCTTTCATATTGTTTAATCAGACAAGTAAAATATTAGAAACACCTTTCTTAAGATGAAGTCATGCAATTCTATTCGATAATAAACATAGTGGCATATGAGTGTATTCTTTTGAGTTATCATTGACCTTCATGTGGCCTACTGTGATGAACTTTTGGAGAGTTGGAATGGCCTACATGACCTCACACAATTTCACCAACAGGTCACTATGAAGTGCATCATAGATAAATCTCTCTTGATTGTTCTACTTGAAGTGCCATTGATTAGGTAAAGCTACAAAGTTTTTGGTTTTCCATGCCTTCAATCCCTTCTTGTCTCTTTGCTCTTGCGGCTGCTACAGTTTCCCAGGTGATGACAAACTTCAGTGGAGCATCCCATTCGCTGGAGCCGTAATGCGTTGTTGAGATTTTAACATCTCATACCCACGTTACTTTTTTTCCCAAAGGTGTAATCTTTCTCTCCAGATCATAACAATCTTTACCCAGCAATATTATGTACCATCTCCCCTAATTAATTTTAATTTTCTGGATTATTATTATGGATTATTGTTTTTATTTTTTGAATTGTTCAATTTTGTGGCATATTCTCTGAGGTGATTCAATCACTGTTATCAAGTTTGTTTATTTTTGAATGCATGCAAGAGAAGCAGGAGCCCCTCCCTGAGCTATGAACACTACACTGATCAATGACTTGTCAGTGCACTGGCCTTGGCCTTTTCCCAGCAGGCATACAGGGTATGGTGGATGCCACTATTCTAGCTGCTGAAATGAATCAATAAACCTCTTTGCTGAGTTTCATACTGGTTGAGTCCTATTTGATGTAGATTGGCTTCTATCCAAAATAGGTAATGGCGATGTTTTTAGTTTTAACTCACCAATGTGTCGTGAGATGTACATATCATCCCTGTATTTTGTCAGTGCCAATGTTCACTTTTGATCCAAATGTTGAAAGATGATGTTGGACTTTTGGCATGGCAAAATAAGACCAAATGATTATCTGTGTGAGACTGAATCTCTGGTTTTGTAACAGTCTCAGCTGTACATCTGTCACTAGCTGCTACCATAGTTTATCTCCACGGATTAGGATTAGGGATTTGATGTCTTTGCTGTGTCATCAATATCATAACCAAAAATTATGCCTTTCATTTCTCTTTTTCACAAGCGTAAGAAAGCATCTGAAAGCTGTTTTCTGATGGCTGATCAACTTCCAGAAAAGGGGTGGGAACTTTCGTCATTGCTTTAGCATTGGTGTCTTATTTATGGCATATTCAAGGTGCAAGTGTAGGAAAAACAGCAAAATCTGTATACTTATCACAAAAAGGCCTGGAATAATATGAAACAAATTACTGTTTTGTGAAATTCCTTGAAAAACACAAAATTCAGGCAAAGTCAGACGCAAATACAGCTTCTGTCTGATCCACAGCTGGCGGGCTCAGCACTTATGTAAGGTCATTAAAGAGTATTTATTACATCTTTATTGCATGGTTGAAATCATTTTGAGCTGCTTTAGGAAGAGGCAGGGGGGACATGGAACTGTCTAACTAGCTGCAGGATGTTTTGTGATACATTCACTGCAGAGTGGAAATTGGGGAATGATTTCTTCACTGTGATATCTAATACACATCGGTCAGCATTGAGAGACGTAGTCGTGAAGAAACTAATATATTTTTACATATTGTAAACAAAATTCCTCCAGGATGAATAAGTACCTTTGTAAAGCAGAGGTGTCAAACTCAAGGCCCGGGGACCAGATCTGGCCTGCCACATCATTGGCCTGCGAATCAGAAAATCATGTGCAGCAACTTCCATGATCCTTGCTAAAATATATACCAAATATTAAATTGTCACATTTAAGAAATAATAACATTGAGGGGTAGCACAGTGGAACGACTGGTTAGCAAAACCGCCTCACAGTTCCGAGGGCCCGAGTTCAAATCCGGCCTCGCCTGTGTGGATTTTGCATGTTCTCCTGTGCCTGCGTGGGTTTTCTCCGTGCACTCCAGTTTCCTCCCACATCCCAAAAGCATGCATGGTAGGTTAATTGACAACTCTAAATCGCCCGTAGGTGTGAATGTGAGTGCGAACGGTTGTTTGTATGTGCCCTGCGATTGGCTGGCAACCAGTTCAGGGTGTACCCCGCCTCCTGCCCGATGACAGCTGGGATAGGCTCCAGCACGCCCGTGACCCTAGTGAGGAGAAGCGGCTCAGAAAATGGATGGATGGATAACGTTGAGGGGTAGCACGGTGGAACGACTGGTTAGCAGAACCGCCTCACAGTTCCGAGGGCCCGAGTTCAAATCCGGCCTCGCCTGTGTGGAGTTTGCATGTTCTCCCCGTGCCTGCGTGGGTTTTCTCCGGGTACTCCAGTTTGCTCCCACATTTACAAAAACATGCATGGTAGGTTTATTGAATACTCTACATTGTCCATTGTGAATGTGAGTGCGTAGATTGTTTGTTTATATGTGCCCTGTGATTGGCTTGTGACCAGTTCAGGGTGTACCCCGCCTCTTGCCCAGAGTACGTAGAGATAGGCGCCAGGGCACCCGCGACCCTAGTGAGGATAAGCGGTATGGAAAATGGATGGCTCAATGGATGGAATAACATTGAGATCCATCCATCCATCCATTTTCTGAGCCGCTTATCTTCACTAGGGTCGCGGGCGTGCTGGAGCCTATCCCAGCTGTCATCGGGCAGGAGGCGGGGTACACCCTGAACTGGTTGCCAGCCAATCGCAGGGCACATAGAAACAAACAACCATTTGCACTCACAGTCATGCCTACGGGCAATTTAGAGTCTCCAATTAATGCATGTTTTTGGGATGTGGGAGGAAACCGGAGTGCCCGGAGGAAACCCACGCAGGCACGGGGAGAACATGCAAACTCCACACAGGCGGGGCCGGGGATTGAACCCGGGTCCTCAGAACTGTGAGGCTGACGCTCTAACCAGTCGGTCACCGTGCCGCCTAACATTGAGATATTGCAAGCATTTTGGGGTATTTACAGTAATTTGAAATAGTTGATATTGTCCTTGACTTCTGATTTCAAAACTCGTTATCCTTCAGTTTGTTGTGTATATGTAATAATATGATGAGGCGATTAAACATTTATATGGTTTCACAGTCATAACGGCCCTTTGAGAGACAATACTGTAACTACAGTGTGGACCTGCAACAAAAATGAAAAATGAGTTTGAAAACCCTGAAACAAAAGATCCTTCTAAAGATAAGTGACTTCCAATAACAAAATAGAAGGGAAAGAGAAATGCATTAGGGGAAACAAAACAGACCTCTTCTCCACTCTTCTGAATTCTTCTCTTTCTACAATAAATTACATTTGATGTTGTGTATTGGACTACCCTGTGGACAAAAAATATTGAGACACACTTTTTAATGAATCATACGAGGGATAAGCTTTACAAAGTTTAACTTTGAAAAATCTAAGTTAGCTGTACGGTATGTATTGTACAACATAGAGCACATCCTAGCTATCGGTGGGAGCTGAGCCTGCTTATGAAAAGACGACCTTCGTGCAGAAGGCCTGTTTCCACTTTGATGTTGAAGATGAATTGCTGAATTTCCCGGACAGAGCTGCCTGGGCCCCTCCTCAGTGGCAAACTAGCTATTCTTGTTATGGCTGAGCTGATGTATAATCTCGCTGGAACACAGAGTGGCCTTTCACACAGGACTTCCCCTGTGTGCTAATGCTAGCTTCTTGGCCAGTACTCATCTCTTCCTCACACAATCAAGGCACGTCTCTCCCTTCTCGATTGGGTCCTCTCTGTTTGTTGGAGTCCTTTGTCACAGAGCCGCTGTAGATGTCACTGTGTTAAATGGGCCTGGTTTCCCCGGCTTCTCCATGGTGACTCAGCCTTATCCTCTCACTTTCCGGAATCCTCTCTTTCCTGTTTGCAAGCTTTTTATTAGCTACTCTTTACAAACCTGTCACCACTCTGGTAGATGCATGCTTAGATCCTTTTCTTTGCTTCTTGCGTTGAGATCCTCTCTCATAGACTTTAGTCACATTTATGACAACGATGTTGATAACTCTGATAAGTGACTCAGGGACATTTGGCAGTAATTACAGATTGCAAAACCTGTTGATTTTCTTCTTCCGGGTGTTCTAAACATTGGAAATCACAGGGTACGATGTATACAGTATTTGGGACTTGCTTTTCTTGCATTTGATCACTATCAGCATGTATCTATTTCAAGTTTCATTGTAAACTTAAGAGACAACTGCAACCATATATAGTGATGCCTTGAGATACAAGTTTATTTCCCCCCTCACCATGCTCGTAACTTAAATCACGTGTATCGCTTCTCATGTTTTCCGATTGAAATTACTGGCAATGTCATTAACCGTTCCAGCCTCCCCCAAAAGTTGTTTTTTTTTTAATGAGAAAAATAGGACTCTATAATATTGTAATTTATATAAACATACAGTAATGACATAATTAAATAGAATTAAGAAGAGCGTTTTCACCGTATACTACAGTAAATAGCCAATCGGTGTGAATATGAATGTGAATGGATGTTTGTTGACACCACAGCAAACTTCATAACATTCTTGTATTCATTGGATTTTGCAGTTGCACACTAATTTTATGGCTAGCGTATGCATTTTTTAAATTTGTTTTATTTTTTTTAATGTAACTTTTATTTAACAAAGTAGGTCAGTTGAGAACCAGTTCTCATTTGCAACGATGACCTGTCCAAGAGGCAGCAAAAGTGATCTACATTATTGATAGCTGTAAAATGAGCTGAGACAAAACATATCCACAATGACGACTCTTCCATTACAGCTTGTTTCTGACTCTATAAGAGGCACATCTACATTAAAATAAACAATGATGTGATTTAGGATTTCTACTGTACGACAGTAGATATCAAGGCATATCAAGGAAATTTGTCTAAAATTTTTACAGGTCCAATAATTCACCAACTCATGGGTGATAACTGTTATTGGTACATGGCTTACATTTGTCTTTTGTTTCTGACAGATAACGAGGGACCACCGTCATTTAGTTATGACCTGGAAAACTCAGAGGAGCAATCTTGTCACGATGCTGTGTCCCTCACGGGCTCTCCTTCCTCCTCGCCACAGCTCCGTTCTAAAAGTCAATGCAGCCGAGACACCCAGTCATCTGGTTCCCTGGAGTCTACGCTGTTGGTAACGTTACTGCGCTGATCTTATTTTGTATATGGTATATTGGCCTATACTGTTGCTGCTGTCTAAAGGTCAGAGTGCAAAGATTTTTAGAAAATTCTTGATACCCCTATAACTCCTTTACAAACCATAACTGCCATTTTGAGGTGATTATATAGCAGTTATACAGCAGTTTAATCGCTAAATGTAAATCAGAATGTGTCGTCTGCATTTTGAATCTAGCGTCTCTCCATCTTCAGCTATCGTTGGCTATTTTTGGCTGTGACGTAACGAATGGCACACCCTCTGTTCATTCGGCATTGGCACACACAAGCACACACAAATTGCCGAATATTTTTCAATTTCACAATGTTTTATAATGTGGGCAGCTGGTTGTAGTAATGTTGTGGGCAGTGATAAGAGAAGAGCTTCTTAAGCTTTCCAAGCAATAAAATAGCAATACGAGACCAGTAGATCCTGGAGAGTCACTCGGCGGGGGAGGTGGTGAGGAGCCACACGTCTTGTGTTTTAGGCCATATGCAGCCATATTCCTGGACTGTGTTTTTATTGAAAAATCAGTCGGACAGAACAAACTTTTAAAAGGAGAGTGACAGAAAATCAATAGTAGATGGATGTGCAGTGCAGGAAATATGACAGAGCAGCACGCCACTGAGCAGAGCGCTAAACATAATGAGTGGAATCTGCGAAGGTTAAATCAAGGCATCTGGATTGTTTCTGTTTGTTGAAGATGTTGAAGAACATCTTGCAAAACTTAAATCAGAAGTATGGACACATTTGGGGTTTGCAGTAATAAAACAATGATCGAGAAGAAAACATGAGAGGCAAGCAATAAACTGTTAGCTTACCGACGCCATTGACAAGTTGTGGAATATAAGTACTGTATTTTCACGACCATAAGGCGCACGTTCATTTACTGTATATACTTGTGTACTTAATTACTCAAAAAAATATATTTACAATAAATAATGTATCTTTGTTCACCTATTTATGCCAGTGAGGCATATTGACAGACAGAACTAACTGGGAAAAAATGCGCTTTATACACGGGAAATGATGGTAATATGAAAGGCCATGCGGCACGGTGGACGACTGGTTAGCACTTCTGCCTCACAGTGCTGAAGACCAGGGTTCAAATCCCGGCCGCGCCTGTGTGGAGTTCGCATGTTCTCCCCGTGCCTGCGTGGGATTTCTCCGGGCACTCCGGTTTCCTACCACATCCCAAAAACATGCGTAGTAGGTTAATTGATGACTCTATATTGCCCGTAGGTGTGAGTGTCAGTGTGAATGGTTGTTTGTTTATATGTGCCTTGCAATTGGCTGGCGACCAGTTCAGGGTGTGCCCCGCCTCCCGCCCGAAGATAGCTGGGATAGGCTCCAGCACGCCCGCGGCCCTCGTGAGGATAAGTGGTTGAAAAAATGGATGGATGGATGGATGGATGGATGAAAGGCTGCAATCACCCAGATCCAAGAAGCAAGCAAGGCCAAACATCAATTTGTGAGACATTTCAACCATCTTTTCTTCTTAATGATGATAGCAGGATCGAGAGCGAAAAGGTTGATGAACACACTTGAGAAGTTGAGCCACAGTACAAAATTCTATCACGGACTTACTGTACTTCAGGAAACGCTAATACCAACACTTTAGAGACAAAGACCAAAGTAATGAAAGAGAGTATCGAGCAGGCATACTGTAGAGTGTGCCACTCATGACAAATGGTAACTTGGACATCACGAGATTCTCAGAGCACATCGGGTGACTAGTAAGTGGGTAGTAATAAATATTATTCGAACATTAGAGCATTACGTGTTTTGTGTTCTATTACAATAAGATTTGTATCATTTCTATGTTGAAAAAGAACATCAAAGTAGCAGTTAATCCAACCTGAAGAGATGTTAGTTGCACTTTATTCAAATAAAGTGTGAATGTATTATTATTATTATTGTTATTTGCCACAATGGTTGTTTATTGTTTGTTTATTATAACAATCATTAATTTTACCTGATACCTTTACAAGAAACAAAAGGAATTTAGGACATTATCCAGGTATTTATTTCAGTCACACTGGTTGAATTTTTGGCTAAAAAGTTACTGAATGGATTTCCAAACACTGAAACGTTTCGGATCGTATCGTTGTAGATGAACCAATATCGTACTTGAATTGAATCGGCAACCACGAATCGTGATACGCGATTAAGCTCATTAAACCAGTGGTTTCACTTTGATGATGTCTGTCCAGCTGCTAAGTAGCCGCTAGATGTCTTCACAGACAGGCTTTGACCCCCTCATCAGCTGAAATGTATGGTTAACCACCTTCAGCTGGCTCCTGTGTGTATAAATCATCATCCTGCTCATATTGCAAATCCTAGCTCCCCTTTCATAGTAAATGCAGGATGTTATTGATTGACAAACATTACCTCACCTCCGGTAGCCCTTGCGGTGGTTAGAGTAACTCCACCTAGGATGTCTCAAAATTGGGAATGTTCTGGAAGGCTAAAAACAAAACAAAAAAATATTTTTTTGCCAATTTATCGTTGACAACTTGCTGTAGATGACGTTTATGGAGTACAAAACATAAGAACAATGCAAATATGAATTTAAACAACCGCCATAAAACCCTTGCACTCTGACCTTCAAGTGCACTGCTTTTAGATGTGGGGTTATATGTTAAAATATTGAACCCTATAATACATTCAAAGCTCAAAAAAAAAAAAAAAAGAGGCAGGTGTATCTTATGTTCTGGCAAAATACAGAGCTTGGTATCTTCTCAGCAGTGGTGTTGTGTCACTGTTAAGTAATTATACGGTTACTTGGTTTCCATCCATATGTTTTCTATACTGCTTATCCTCACTAGTGTCGCAGGTGAGCTGCTGGCTATCCCAGATGACTTTGGGATAGCAAGTACGGGGAGAACATGGAAGCTTCGCACAGGAAGGCCGGAGCTCGGATTCGAACCCCTAGCCTCAGAACCGTGAGGTGGCTGTGCTAAGTGGGGCGTCGAACTTGAAAATTGTTAAGGAGCCCTTACAATTTGGGGATTTAGTGTGATTGTGAGTGTGCATGGGAACACTGTTGTTTGTCCAGTTTGACTAGTCCAAGGTGTACAGTACCTCCTTTCTTGCCAAAAGTCAACACGTCCACTAAGATAGGCTCCTGCTCACTCACCCCCAACCCTAATGAGGACAAGCACTATGGCAAATGGATGGATGATTATACTGGACGATATATATATATATATATATATATATATATATATATATGTATATATATATATATATATATATATGTATATATATATGTATATATATATATATATATATATATATATGTATATATATATATATATATATATATATATATATATATATATATATATATATATATATATATATATATATATATATATATATATATATATATATATATATATATATATATATATATAAGATGCCATACCTGACGCAACCCACCTATTGTTTAATCCAGGACCGGCAGTGGGTATTTGGGGCACTGGCCGGGAATCTAACCCAGGCTGTTTGCATGAAAGGACGCAGCATGTACCACGACACTACCGGTGCATTGTATATCAAAACTGAAGCTTATGAATTGATTCATAATTTGCTTTATACTTTCTGGTCATAGTCTTCCTGACCAATCAGTTGTGGACACGGAGAGCAGATTTTTTTGTTAATGAGGTGCACTTGAGCAGAAAAAGTGTTCAACATGCATGTCCTAGCCAAATGAGAGTGCTTCTCAGTATAAAACAGGGCGTTGCGCACACAGCAAACGCAGTGTGGGCAAACAGATGTTTGAGAGAGAGAGAGAGCTGGTTCCCCTCCCCGTTTCTGTGTTCATCCTGTATGTGTGGTATTATTATATGCTGAAATGTACTCTTGGTGGTCTTCAACACTGATGGGGGAAATGTAATGGCTGAGCTTGTAACTCCAACATGATAGCCTGCACTGAGATGACTGATGTCTTTGACCTGTTGAAATAATAAGTCCTGGTCTAGAAACACATGTATCTTCTTTAAGATACCGCAAGTGTCTGACTGAGCAGCTGTGGAATGTAAAACTCCTATAGAGTGTAATAAAATATGCTTCATCCTTAATCTTACAACAATATTTGTAGCCACGTGTTTGGTCATTTAATAACACTTCGCACGTCCGTCAACAGGAGACTGCTGTATCCTAATATGACTGCTTTCTCTGTCATGTCCATGTTCGTGTCAGGTTGAGCTGGATCAGGAAAAAGGTGTGGAGATGAGGAAGTGGGTTCTGTCCGGAATCCTGGCCAGTGAAGAGACATACCTCAGCCATCTAGAAGCACTTTTAATTGTACGTTCAACACGTACTTTTTTTCCCCCCTTGTGAACCTCTGACTTTAGTCAAAGACTGGTCAGTTTTGTGTGTGGCTGCAAAGGGTAACCAAATACATTTTGCATTTTTTTATTTGGTAACCCTCTGGTAAAAGATCCTTTTGGTAGCAAGCATTGCAGAATTTCTTAATAACAAGTGATTGGAATCTGCAAATCTTGTTTCAGTAAAGTTCATTAGTAATCTCATGGTTTTTGTTTTTTTAAAGCCCATGAAACCTCTCAGGGCCGCTGCCACAACGTCCCAACCAATGCTGACCATCCAGCAGATAGAGACGATTTTCTTTAAAGTGCCAGAGCTCCATGAGATCCATAAAGACTTCTACGATGCGCTGCTTCCTCGTGTCCAAGACTGGAGTTACCAACAGTGTGTGGGAGACCTCTTCCAGAGACTGGTATGATCTCATTTTAAGATTCGTTAACTTCCCCTTTATGCACTGAATTAGTGTCAACTTAAGTTTAAAAGACAATCGTAAACTTGAGAAATAAATCATTTAAATTCTTTATGCATATCAGCATCTGGAAAATACTCAGGTAAAAACGTGTTCTGGCACATGAGCCAGAACTTGTTTTTCTGCTTCTTATGATGTAACATACACTACATACAGCTGAGAACCATCAGCCAAAAGAGACACAAAGAAGCCTGGAATTATACATTGGCTTAATATAATACATAGGTTACTCAATTAGTCAATACACCTTAAATAGAGTTGGCTTTCTGCAGAGCGCTTCCTCTGAATGTAATCATTGGAATAACACACATGTGAGCAGACTGCCTGGAGTCATCTCTCTGCCCCATAAAAGCATCGCCTCACCACATGATGCACATTCAAGGAGAACAAAAACTTCTATAGGAAGTTGGGGGATAAGAGCTTGTTTGGTGTTGGCGCAAGATGAAAAACACATTCACGCATGGATTTATATATAGACACGTGACGAATCACTGCGTCTCCCTGACTCGCCTTGCATTCTCTTATAAGTTGTTATGCCGAAGCAAGCTATCGCTTAGCATGTTGTGACACAGCAACTTAGCGTGGTTGTCATCTATCTACTGTTAGAGGCAAAACAAGTTTATTTTTATAATATTATTTCAAAAGGAGGCAGTTCACACTGCTTTATAGGCTATCCACAAAGTATCTAACAAGACGCGGAGAGAATGCAATATCCGCGTATTTACGGTAGATACATCTGTAAATTGATTGTTGGAGTTGGATATATGAAATCTTCTTTCATACTTGGGTTATTTTAAGGCACTGGTTAAAAATATACATGACTTGACTCAAAAATGTTAACTTATGCACAGTGAAAATTATAGACAGTGTGGTATAATGGGCATGCCCAGGCATTGAACGTGCGCTTTCCCCTATGGGCAACCCTGGCCAAGTGTTAAAAAAAAATACAGCCCCTGTGCTGATCCTGTTTTAAACCATGACTGTTTTGCCCTTGAGCAAGGCAGCGAAAACTTAAAACGGCTCCCTGTTAAGTCACTGCCCTTCCGGTGTGTGCTTGTCATGTGCACTACTGGGATGGCTTAAATGCAAGGACAAATTTTGGCAATATGTACAAAGTGTAGCAGCACGGATACGGTTCTGAGACTGGGGATTTGAATCTGGCCTTCGCCTATCCTTTTCTGAAGTTTGTATGTTGCCCCCGTGCGTGCGTGGGTTTTCTCCGGGTATTCCAGCTTCCTCCTAGATTTAAAAAACATGCATGTTATGTTTATTCAGTGCTTCCGCTTTATTCAGTGGGGCCGCGTTGCGATGCCAGGGGGGGCGTGTGAGACCCTGAAGAACATGATTTGCCAGTACTAGAATAAAGTGTAATTGCACATCCACTACAGTAGATTGCATTCAGCGTTATTTATTCTTTGAAGAAACAATGTAATAGGACACACACTCGTCAGTTACATCTTCCAATACGTTTGCTCACATGACAAATGGGTGGACTCAAAAATAAGGTGCTTTTTTTCTAACCAGTACCAGATCCAGATGTAAATAAAAGCTGAAATGTTGTTTCATGTTCATCTTTTGATGTTTTCAGTGGCTCTTCTGATCCCAGAATCCAGATGTTTTCAGTGTATAGCAAAAATAAAGGAATTAACTTTGCTGTTCTAATACCTTTGGAAGGGACTGTATCTCACAATGGAAAAACTTGTTCGTTCACTATACCACTTCAGTGACACCATGTTGGGGCACATACCATTGTTGAATTGAGACCTGACCAACTAAATCGAGGCGAGATCAAAACTGTACACCTGACTTGCTTGTACAGCAGGCACTAGGCATGGTGGATGCATCACTTCATCTGCCTCTCTTTTTGATGTTCCCATCACTCGGGAACAGGGTCAGCCTGGACTCATCAGATCACAAGACCCATGTCCATTGCTCCAATATTTATCCTTTTTGAAGCACATTTTGCTTTATCCTCACTGTAACATGGCTTTCTTTAGAATGCACAGGTGTTGAGCCACTATTGAACACATACCCAGTTGATTTGATCAGTGACCTCTGATCAACATCATCCAAGATTTTATTGAGATCACAACTTCCTGGAAGATGATGCTTCAAATAAGAAGCTACTGACGACCTCAATCACTGCAGTAATTATATAATGGAACGTTTTTATCTACAGAATTTGCTTGTTTAACTCCAGGTAGGAATTTTGCTTTTAGCCAGGCGGTAGAAGGAATTCAATTTGTATTTTCCTCGTGTCCTGCAGGCCAGCCAGCTCGGGGTTTACCGGGCCTTTGTGGATAACTATAAGGTTGCTGTGGCGACTGCAGACAAGTGTTGCCAGGCAAACACACAGTTTGCGCAGATATCTGAGGTATGTAATAACACTACACACAGCGGGAACCGCAGCAGTTGAGCGTTTGATGCGGTGCAGCTGCCCAGGACAAGTGATGACAGAGCAGTTTTTAATGTTCCTCGCAGTGTAAAGAGCCACAAAGCTCTTTGTGGTTGCACTGATTGTTTTAATTGCACAAGGCCACGTGGCACTTGCTCTTATGTGATTGTGTAATTGTGTCTTCCTGACAGGATCTCAAGGTTAAAAGCACAAAAGACAGCAAGGACCAGTCAGCGAAGAAATCCCTGGAGAGTGAGTACTGAGGGAAATGACTGGCACTCACATAATTCAATATGCGTGCTAGTGCTCGAGTCTTTTACGCTGACTCCTTCTCTATAGCTCTTCTCTACAAGCCTGTTGACCGAGTGACACGCAGCACACTCGTTCTGCATGTAAGTCAGCCTGTGGCATGGTAATGCAGAACCTTATCTTACTTGCAAGGAGTCTGGCACTAAAATTGTCTTTGTTTTCTGTTTTAGGACTTACTGAAGCACACTCCCTCGAGCCACCTTGACTATCCACTGTTACAGGATGCCCTGCGCATCTCACAGAACTTCCTCTCCAGCATTAATGAAGAAATCACCCCTCGCAGGCATTCAATGACAGTAAAGAAGGGAGAGGTCAGTTTATTACCTAACATAATCAGAAATAAGAAATAAAAAAACGAATGTACTATATGTAGTTCTACTGGGCAATCCATTACAACCAGTATCACGTTACAGATTAATACAAAATAGAAACTAAATAAATGTAAAATATTGTGAGACATATTGGAGGTGTATTTTATACACTCACTGGCCAAAATGGTAGGTACACTGCACAGCACAATTCGATGAGATTAAATAAGTAACTTTGAGAATTTATACCCTACCTTGCCTGCAATATTAGGTACACTTAGTTGATTTACGTATATTCCTACAAACCAATGACATCAATAGATCCTTAGCAATATTTAGGATATTTTCAAGATTAATAGTTAATAATCGATGGACTGCCTTACAGTCAGAGATTCTGGGTTCGAATAACAGCTCAGGCCTTTCTGTGTTTCTGTGTGTCTCTAAAGGCATTTTAATTGTGCGGGGGTTACTTAATTGTGTCCAGCAGGTGTAGCTACAAATTCAGTTGGTTGCATTTATTTCATGTTGCTATGGCCATTATTGTGGCTAACGCCAACAAATACAGCTTGTTCACACAGCTTGCTACTTTTCCAAATTTGATGGGTGGGATGTCGTGCGCTGGTGCAACCAGCTACTCCTGACCCCTGCTCCATCTTTTTTTTTTTTACCTAAATGACTTTCTGTCAGACTTGTTTGTGCTCTCCTTGTGTGAATCAAGCTCACTCTCTGACTTTAAAAAAAACTGTCAAATGTAAGCATAACATGGAAAATAGTCTTTGCAAAAGGCAAACCAAAAAAGGACTATACAGGCACACATGCAACTCTGTCAAAATGAGCTGAATGCTAATGTCAGCATAACATTATGCTAAATGTTGATTCTGTACCTTGTTTATATACACAGGATTCAGGTAAAGTGACTTTATGGAATTCAAGATTACATCTTCCACAGTTCCCCTCAATTGTACATATTGACGGTAACGGTTCAAAGCACAAGGTGTTCGGAAGCTCCAATAAAAGCTGGCCACTGACTCATCTCACAGCCTGTCTGCTTTAGTTGGGCAGGAAGTGGAGCAAAAGGAAGCTTATGACTAACCAGTGCAAACACAGGAGGTGAGGGTCTCTGTGTCGCAAATGAGGAAGGCCTGTTGATTAACTGAGCGCTCCCTCCCATCCTTCCCGGCTGTAGTGTCACTTTGGTGGTGCAGAATTAACCTGGAAGGGGTCTCATCATTTCTGAGCTGCCCATTGTCCTGAGTGTGCAGCATCTTAACCCTGCTTGCTGGTCTCTTGGAACTCCCATTATGCAGGGGAGCCAGCTGAGTTTAAAGTACACATTAAATAGTACTCAATACTCAATGTCATTGTAGCCAATGATTTAAAAAGAAAGCGTGCACTAACAGCTGGTTATTCCATTGGATTATTGAGCAGTTGCCATCTCCTCTGTCTCATCAAAGCAATAAGCGGATGTAATCCTAACACGTTTTGGAAACCAGGACAGAGCCAGACATAGAGTGACTCTCGTTCTGCATGGATTTCCTTGTTTTTGTCATGCTGTCGTCAGTGTTTGGGAACAAAGTCTCACATCGGCAGTGTCACAGTATAAACAGCCTCCACTCAGAGGTCAAAGTGCTGAGAGCTAACAGCCACGTATGCTTCAAACAAGAGGAGTAGACTCTAATTTTAAGCTTCAGTGCCCTGCCAGAGCCAACAATGTTTTTTTGTGTTTAATAAACTAGTGATTCAGTTTTTAAAGCAATTTGTATACAGTACATAAACTTGTCTCAAGCCCTATACTCCAGTTCTGTTTTTGGAATAATTGCCTTAGTCTGTCTGACTTTCTGTTCCTGCTGGATCTCTGTTCAGGAGCACAGCAATGTCAGTCCCGCTACAAGGGTACTCTTTTCCATGTAGTAAGACCTAAGCGGGCCGTGCCTGCATTTTTTTCCCATGAATAAAACACATTATCAACAAAAAATATGATGCACATACAGTACACGAAATACATCCATCTATTTTCGCGGGGCATACTGGAGCCTATCCCAGCCGACTGTGGCCGAGAGGCGAGGTACACCCTGAACTGGTCGCCAGCCAATCGCAGGGCACACATAAATAAACAACCATTCGCACTCACATTCACACCTACGGGCACTTTACGTTCTTCAACCTCGCATGCATGTTTTGGGGATGTGCGAGGAAACCGGAGTAACCGGAGAAAACCCACGCAGGCACGGGGAGTACATCCAAACTCCACACTGGTGAGGCTGGATTTGAACCCGGATCCTCAAACTGTGAGGCAGATGTGCTAACCCGTCGTCCACCATTCCACCTTCGTGAAATAACATAACATAAACAAATAACATTTAAAGTCTTCTGGTATCAAACAACATGTAGAAGCTTAAATTTGCGAGCATTTATCTGAAAGCAGCTCTGTTGTAATCTGAAATGTAATACATACAATAAACCTTATTCTAACTTGATACAGTAGCGGTAGACAAATGTACAGTACATGTCTTCATTAGATATTGAAGTCCCACTATAGTGTTTCTGATGACGTTGTAACTTCTGTAGCTTATGTAACTGTAGCTTCTTGTTGACAGAATCGTCAACTTCTGAGGGACCGCTTCATGGTGGAGCTGGTTGAAGGCTCCAGGAAACTCCGTCATGTCTTCCTCTTCACTGACCTGCTGCTCTGTACCAAGCTGAAGAAACAGGCTGCTGGGTGAGTGAGTCCCAGTCAGCACCTTGCATGTAACTTGAATATTCCACTGGTTCATGTTAAAAAAAAAAAAAAAAAAACTAAATAAAAAAACAACAACAATCTGTTACTTCCTGAAATGAAATAGTAGATTTGGAATCAACCTTTCCTTCAGGTTCAAGCTGCAAACGTTTAGAAAAACAACAAAGTGTATCTACTGTGTTTGCATTTTGTTCATTAACAGGAAAGGACAACAGTACGACTGCAAGTGGTACCTTCCATTAGCCGACTTGACCTTTCAGACCATTGAGGACTGCGAGTCGACCCCGATACCTTTGGTCCAGGATGAGGAAATTGATGCCATGAAGATCAAACTGTCCCAGATTAAGAATGAGATCCAAAGAGAAAAGGTAAGCTTTCCCACAGAAAGACAATGACTTTTTTTTAAGGAGCAAAAGGTTACAGGTTCAGCCGCCACAGAACAAAACAATTTGAAATCTCAGAAGAGCAACCGTGGACCACAAACATGTGTGAAGTGGAATTGGTTGTTGGAGAGATGCCAGTCTGCTTTTAGACACTGCCTATGTGCCATCGAACGAGGCACTGAGGCGTTTTGTTATCAAACTCGGGCACTGAGCCCTCTCACTCACACCTCTTCTGCATGCATACAGTATGTGTATTCAGGCTTGTTTATATGCAGGTGAATTGTCTTGAGGTACACTTAAACATTGCTCGTGCACCAACCACATGCAAAGATAAGCTGAAAGGATGAACCGTGCTTCTGTTTATCTGTAGAGAACCACCAAAGGACCCAAAGTGATGGAGCGGCTAAGGAAGAGGTTGTCGGAGCAGGAGTCTTTGCTTCTCCTTATGTCACCCAACATGGCTTTCAGAGTAGCTAACAGGAATGGCAAGGTCCAGAATCTCTACACTATTTCAACATTTAAGTTGCTATTTAACTGGGGAAGTATTGTTGCTAATGAGTTTATGATGCCCTCCGCTGTTGAGAGCTTGTCATTGCGGTATTAACTCGCAATAACCCATAAAGACCCTTTGTGCCATTCAGGGGTTCACATTTTTGATCTCGTCAGACTACGAACGTGCTGAATGGAGGGAGATCATGCGTGAGCAGCAAAAGAAATGCAAGTTATCTTCTGGCATCAATATATGTGATGAAGCCAAAGCCCTTTGTGCCTCGTGATTGTGTCTGAACTTTGTCTTGTAGGTTTCAAGAGCTTCTCCCTGACATCTCTGGAGTTGCAGATGCTTACGAACTCATGTGTGAAACTCCAGACCGTCCACACTATTCCAGTGACCATGAATAAAGAGGGTGAGGGTCACAATAGTTTAATTAGTTATACTTTAAGTTAAAAACATACTTTCTCTTCAGTAGATTATTATTATTTATTTTATTTTTTTTTTCTTATCCGAACATGCTGTGTACTCAATTCTGTTTCCTACATAGATGACGAATCCCCAGGATTGTACGGCTTCTTGAATGTCATTGTACACTCTGCATCAGGACTTAAACAAATCTTAAGTAAGTGACATATTCTCCTGTTTTTGACTTTATTAGGTCGTCTAGAGTTGGGTTGTGACGTCATGTACTGCAATTCTTTGTGCAGTAATTTCTCCTGTGTTTCTAAAGCTGTCAGATGGAAGAATTTATTTATATAGCACATTTCATACACGAGGTAACTCAATGTGCTTTACACGATTAAAAGCATTTAAAAACAAAGAAAAAAATGCTTATAAACATTTCAAACAAAGAGAGAGAAAAATAAAATAAAAATACAATTAAAACAGCATACAGTGCAAGTGGGATTAGTCAGGAGGAACACTGTGTACAAGCAGCCTCAAACATGACTTGAGCTTCTCCAAAAGCCATTTTTTGAAATGGTTACAGTGGAAATGCAATAAGATCACGGGGGAAGTGTAGGTAGATATCACAAAATGGTCAGTGTCCATTGTGTTGCATAATTTGTTCCTCTTTAATTCTACCATAATTCTACCTTGTACCTACCAGACCTTTACTGCTCTCTTGAGGTTGATTCCTTTGGCTACTTTGTCAACAAAGCCAAAACGCGTGTGTACAGAGACTCCACTGAGCCCAGCTGGAATGAGGTGAGAAGTTTATAGAGAAAGACATTTGATGGCAGAGGGCTTTTTCGTTTCATGCTTTTTTGTCATGCATTCATGTCTGTTGCATTCCATATGTATTATATGTGGATAGCCTGGCAACATAAGGATCATCGCTGGCCTGTCTTCTTGTTTCCATGCAAGGAGTTTGAGATTGAGCTGGAGGGCTCCCAGACTCTGAGGCTGCTCTGCTACGAGAAGTCTTGCAGCAAACCCAAGCAGAGCAAAGAAGATGGAGAGGTGACAGATAAGATTATGGTCAAAGGACAGATAAAGGTATATTGCTTTGAATTGTAATGGTTTTGCCCGTTAAAAAATGTTGATACCTTACTTTGTTGACATGCGGTTGAATGGTGATCAGTCCAGAGTGTACGCCGCGTTTCAGTAAATCAGCAGGAATAGGCTCTAGCTCATTGTGACACTAATGAGGATAGGTGCTGTGGAAAATTGATGGATTGATGGACCTATGAACTAAGGGTGCATACTACATACAGTAACTAACCTCCACCACTGTATGATAGTTGTGAAGTAATTCATTTACTTTTCATTAGAATGTCATTTTATACCACATACTATGCTGGAGCAAAGCCGCATTAGTACTGTAAGCAACAACCTGTCCTGAATACAGTTGGAGGGAAAAGTATGTGAACCCATAGGAATTTCTTAAATTTCATAACCTCAAGAGAGTTTTTCACACCAGACATCACAGGAATCTTGCTGAACTGCAACAGTTTTATAAAGAGGAATGGTCCAAAATTCATCCTGATCGTTGTGTCTCTGATCTGATCTGTAACTACAGGAAATGTTTGCATGAGGTTATTGCAGCCAAAGGGGGGTCAAACTATTCATCAATCATTCATTTACTTGTTCCTCTCTGTCCTGGGATTTTTTTTCCCATTATCTTCCATAAAAATATGAAAATGTATAATTGTTTGTGCAGTATTATTTTAAGCAGACTCTATTTGTTTAATCTTTTGATTTAGATGAAGATCAGACTACCTTTTGTGACCAATTTATGCAGAAATTCAAGAAATGCACATACTTTTTCACCCACTGGAGTTAAATTTTCTTAAATGAAAGAGTAAAGGTGGTGTCGATTCTAAAGACATAACTTTGTAAACCATCACTTCCAGCATTTAGTCATATGCAGTGAAGATTTGACACATTTTATTTCTTATATGTCATAAAAAGAAAGAAATAATCTACCAAACACAAAACTTTTTGTTTTGCCTAATTAATTTTGAATATGTTACGAAGGAAAAAAAGAATACTATATATACATACATATATATATATATATATATATATATATATATATATATATATATATATATATATATATATATATATATAAATACAGTATCTCTTATTTTTTACTTATATTTTTTTCATACCAGAAAGTGAAATTTAGCAATTTAACTGATGCTATAGAATAAAAACACCCTTTGCTTAAATTGAATGCATTGTTGACGCTTTATTGCAATCACCTCATTGTGGTGATTCATCTGCATTCCTGACCACCGGCCTTTTTTGTCTAATCCTGTCCGCGGGACGCGGGACGCTTGTGGGTCACATAGGCTTGACCTCTGACAAGAGTGTTGTGACAGAGGGTGGATTAGACTTCGGGTTGACCAAATGTAGCCGTTGGCATCGGTCCACAGTACGCCCGAGGGAGGAAGACACAAAATACTCTTTGATCAACCAGTGAAGGGATTTCCTTGCTGCTGGTGAGGAGGGCTAGAACACTTTTGAGGCAAGAAACCTCCATGCGACATTTCCAACTAAAATACATATACCTATTCACCAAATAGAACTCAACATGTGGCATAGGCAATTGTGTGCTTTACTGTAAATGGATTTTAAAAAAATTAAACTTAAGTGTCAAATGCGCAGAATTTGAGGGTACACACCAATCACAAACTATAGCATTGCCAAAAGTATAATGATGGGCTTGTGGGACTATCATTGACACTAAACTACACCATCTAAAATAAACATTTATCATGAGGATTATTTTTCAAGTTAAATTCAAGTTAGGAGGGGGCAATGCTGCTTTTGATTTTCATAATTTAAAAAAAGGGAATAATTGCTTAGTTGTGAAGAAGAGAATATCCACAAATGTATGATTTTTGCTGTCATTTGGTACTAATCAGTAGCCAACCTTATGTAGTTTAGATTGCCAAATTGGCATTCAGCACTTGTGACAGTGAGAAGCAACAGGAGGCATGAGCACGGTGATAATGAGGGGAGGAGGGGATTCTCAGGAGTTAATCTCTCAAATCCAACGGGGAAGTAGAACTACACAAAGGCAGCGTGGTCAGCAGGCTGCAATGTATTTGTTCCTTTCTCTGACTCCTGCTGGAATCAGCACTCTGTGTAAAAATGTAGATCGAAAGTTTGGAAAGTATTTGCCTGTGCTTCATTGATGAGGATTTTCAAGACTCTCCAAGGCAAGGTGGTCAGTAGACGTGCGTTCATGCAAGATGGACTGGCTGCTTCTGTTAGTCTCTTCGTCTTTCGAGCAGCCTTGTTCTTCGTTCTTGTCTTTTTGCCCTTCATTAGTCAAAGGGAAATTTTAGAGAGGTGACAGGCTCAAGCCAGAAAGGATGAGTGATTGTAATCCCAGTGAGGAAAGTGTGTGTCAGACAATCAATGCATTGGAGGAAGACATTGATATGACCCCCAAGAAGTCCCCAAGTACAGGGGCCGGTCTTTGGGACAGAGTCCGTAGCAGCCTGCTCAGACCCAAGGTAAACATAAAGTGTCTCGATAAACCTGCATACGATGTAGAGTGTCCAAACAGAGAAACCAACCTTTATGAAAAATTTGTGGTTTTTTTTCCTTGAGTGGTATGTATTTCACTAAATATTTGCTTTACGGGACTGACTCAATGTTTATCAGTGGGATGTTTTGATATTCGCCAATAATCACTTTAAACAATAATTGCTTTTGAAGAAAACAATAAAACGGTCCATAGTGAATTAGCAAAGTATTAAATACCTAATGAATAACAGCTGATATTATCTAAATTGTTTTGTTTAATGGTGAAAATAACTTTGAAGTAACACTTCAAACACTGACTGTAATTTATGCGCATTATATTTTCAGTTGGATCCACAAAATCTGCAAAGCAAAGACTGGCAGAGGACGGTCATTGCTATGAATGGGGTAAGTAAGGCAAGACATAAAAGTAGTAGGAGAAATAATAAAATAGCTTTTTAAAAATTATTTATTTATTAAATGTTTTAGTTGATTGCTGCTACAACAGTGCCACTTTAACGTTTGTACTCAGCTGACTTAAGGACTTCTTACTCGAATTTAACAAGATTTTGTCTTCGTCGTCTACTATCTTCTGTTTCAGGTTGAGGTCAAGCTTTCGATGAAGTTCACCAGCAGAGAGTTCAGTCTCAAGCGCATGCCTTCACGGAAACAGTCTGGCGTGTTTGGGGTGAAAATTAATGTTGTAACAAAGTGAGTTGATCATATGCCTCACATTTCAGTAAAGGAACATAAAGAGCAGAATTTTAAGAGTAATGGTGCAACACATGACATACTGTTGTTGAGGCAAGTGGGCGATATACCCATTTCTTGCCGTTAAATCAAGTCGTACAGTATAATTGCTATCCATTTCTCAATGAACACAACAAATAAATTTTTCCAAATTAAACTCACCTATGGTTGAATTCTAGTGAATTAGGATTCAAGACGTTTTGATGGCCAACATTGGTGGGAGTATTTTGTAGTATATACTATGCTAATAATTGAGTCATATGATTTTTATTGAGCTTTGTATAATTAACATATTGCTCAATACACATCCCCCTGAATGTTTTGAATGCAGGTCTTGCACTGGATCTCATTCGATAATACAGGCAGACCTAATGTGTGTTTTTACTGTATGTGCTTTCACAGACGGGAGCGCTCCAAGGTTCCCCTCATTGTGAGACAGTGTGTTGAGGAGATAGAGCGACGAGGGATGGAGGAAGTGGGCATCTACAGAGTGTCTGGCGTTGCAACTGACATCCAAGCGCTTAAGGCTGCCTTTGATTTGAGTGAGTTTCACTTCAATATGGTAAAGGCTGATTTAAAAATTGATTGGAACTGAAGACATCCCCACCATATGCAATAAAATATTGTGCTGGATATTTAATGTGCAATGATTGCATCTTTATTTCACTTTATCTACACTTGATAGTCATCCTATCATGGGGTACAGAGCCTTCAGCTGCTGTACCACACCGCCTTTGGAACTCACTACCACCAGACTCCCTCAATACAGATTCAGATATAGATTCCTTACTCTTTTCTGATTCATCCTCAAAACAAATTCGGAGCAGCTTAATGCATTTATTCTCATCTGTTCACTATTTTATATCTTTGTTTTGTTGTAATTTGTTGAATTAAACACCCAGAAATGTGCTGATAAATGGATAGAAGGATGGAAGGATGGATGGATGGATGGATGGATGGATGGATGGATGGATTACTTTATTCATCAGCAAGGGAAATTCACTTTTCTAGTAGTCACCACAAGAAAAACAACACAAGGCAAAGCAGGCATGCAAAATTGCTAATCTTGATGATATGAAAAATATTAAACATTATCTATATGTTTTTTTAATACAGCTACAAAATCAAATGTCTGCATTATTTTAATTAAAAATAAATTGTTTTTATGTTTGATGATGATGATTCTTATTATTGAGGCAGCTAGGCTTACTTATATTGCTGTGCTCTGACTC
Organism: Phycodurus eques; assembly: GCF_024500275.1. NCBI lineage: Eukaryota > Metazoa > Chordata > Actinopteri > Syngnathiformes > Syngnathidae > Phycodurus > Phycodurus eques. The sequence goes on from NC_084527.1 coordinate 26,279,298, forward strand.
ACACTGAATGCATTGTATGCACTGTTTAGGTCTGTGCCTTCTGGTGAACATGAACTTTACAATGCCCTTAGATCTAGTTAAAGACTGAGCCCTGCACCAATGAATAATCTCTTCCATTAGTAGAGTGCCTCTCAAAAGCTGCTGAAGTAACAGATCTTATGTTGTGCCCCTGACAGACAACAAGGATGTGTCTGTGATGATGAGGGACATGGACGTTAACGCCATCGCCGGTACGCTGAAGTTATATTTCCGTGAGCTGCCGGAGCCTCTTTTCACTGATGAGTTGTACCCCAACTTTTCCGGAGGCATTGGTCAGTCACGAATTCAACTTGATTTTGAACCTTTTACAGTACACCTTCCCCAATGCCCAATATTGTGTCCCCATGCAGCGCTTTCTGACAGTGTGGCCAAGGAGAGCTGCATGCTCAACCTGCTGCTGTCTCTACCAGAGCCCAATCTGGTCACCTTCCTCTTTCTCCTTGACCACTTGAAAAGGTAAAACACACCTGACATGGACATGTCAATGTTATATGTCAGGGCTTGGCAATGTATGGCCCACAGGCCACATCTCCATTCTTTAATTGAGCCTGCAGAGCCTTTAGATCAGGGGTCACCAACACGGTGCCCGTGGGCACCAGTTAACCCTCAAGGAACACATGAGTAGCCTGCGGCCCTGTTCTGAAAACAGCTCACCAGTGATGTGACATTGTGATTTCTAGGTATGTTGAAGAAGTGATCATTTGAAAAGGCAAGCACCTGTAGAGATGTATAGAAATAAAATGCTGCATATTGACACTGTTTCCTCCCTTCTTAAATCATTGTTGATTAATTATTGTGACAAATGATTCACATGATCAGTGTCTTCACAAAGATGAATGTCATTATTTGTTAATATTAACCTAGAATTAAAGGTAATATGAGAAAATTAGTTATCTACGAAGCGTGTATCAAAAATGATGGCCCTTCGCATTCATCAGTACACAAGTAGCTCTCTCTTTCAAAAAGGTTGATGACCCCTGGTTTAAATGATCAAGTCGCAATACCAGTTACATTATGATTAAACATTGAGTTAATAAATACATAAATAACATTGTTTTATTTTAATTTGGAAATAAATAATTTTACATGAATAGTTACTGTTTTCAAATGTTTTCATTAAACCATTGGTTAATTAATGTAATTAAAATGATTATAAATAATTACAATTAATTAATAATAATTGTAGTCTTAAAATACATTTCGCATACATATTTTACCTTTTATTTTTAAACTTGCTTTCACTTAACCTGGCCCATCTGTCCATTTCAAAATTCAAATGTGGCCAAACATTTGCCCACTCCTATTACAACCCCAATTCCAATGAAGTTGGGACGTTAATTCATCCATCCATCCATTTTCTGAGCCGCTTCTCCTCACTAGGGTCGCGGGCATGCTGGAGCCTATCCCAGCTATCATCGGGCAGGAGGCGGGGTACACCCTGAACTGGTCGCCAGCCAATCGCAGGGCAGATACAAATAAACAACCATTCGCACTCACATTCACACCTACGGGTAATTTAAAGTTGTCAATTAACCTACCACGCATGTTTTTGGAATGTGGGAGGAAACCGGAGTGCCCGGAGAAAACCCACGCAGGCACGGGGAGAACATGCAAAGTCCACACAGGCGGGGCCGGGGATTGAACTCTGGTCCTCAAAACTGTGAGGCAGACGCTCTAACCAGTCGTCCACTGTGCCGCCACGTTGTGTGAAACATAAATAAAAACAGAATACAATGATTTGCAAATCATCATCAACACATGCCCAAAAAGCTGGGACAGGTGGCAAAAAAGACGGAAAAGTTGAGGAATGCTCATCAAATACCTGCTCACCTCTTTGCGAACAAGTGCGTGAGAAAATAGTCCAACAGTTGAAGGACAATGTTCCTCGACGTACAATTGCAAGGAATTTAGGTCCATAATATCATCAAAAGGTTCAGAGAATCTGGAGAAATCACTGCATGTAAGCGGCAAGACCGAAAACCAACATTGAATGCCCTTTTTTTTTCACTCCTTCCTGATCTCGGGGGTGGGGGGGGGGAACCACTGGGGTGACCTCCTGGGGAGTAATGGTGGTGTGATGGTGACTCGCCCATGTTCCGTGGGTGCTGGGGCGGTGCCGGCTGGCACCCGCCTGTATTCCCCGCTCTGGCTGCTGATGGCGGCGGTGGGGCCCCCCTGTTACTCCTCGGGCCTGATTCCTTCTCTTCTCTCCGTTCCTTGCGTCCCGCTGCGGTCGCTTCTTCCTCTTCCCGTGGGGGAGCCGGGCGGTCCCCTGTGGGCTGTGGGGCCTGCTGTGGGGTTCTTTTCCCTGCCTGGTTTGAGGCGGGGGGGGGGTCCATCTCCCACACTCAGGGGCAGGTAGTGGGTGCTGGCGGGGGTGTGGGGGAGGGTTTGGTGCTGCGGGTCTGGGTGGGATGGCCCTCTTCGTCGGTGGTTGTCCGGCCTAATGGGCCCGACCTGTAGGAGCCATGCCTCTTAATCACTCACTTAGCACACACTCACACCATACCCTGTATATATTTTTCTCACTAAACACATCTGGGCACATACACAAAAGAACCATCCGGACTGTTATGGACGCAAAGTTCAAAAGCCAGCATCTGTGATGGTATGGGGCTGTGTTAGTGCCAATGGCATGGGTAACTTACACATCTGTGAAGGCGCCATTAATGCTGAAAGGTACATACAGGTTTTGGAGAAACATATGCTGCCATCCAAGCAACGTCTTTTTCATGGACACCCCTGCTTATTTCAGCAAGACAATGCCAAACCAAATTCTGCACGTGTTACAACAGCATGGCTTCGTAGGAAAGGAGTGCGGGTACTAGACTGGCCTGCCTGCAGTCCAGACCTGTCTCCCATTGAAAATGTGTGGCGCATTGTGAAGCGTAAAATACGAAAACGGCAACCCCAGACTGTTGAACAGCTGAAGCTGTACATCAAGCAAAAATGGGAAATAATTCCACCTACAAAGCTTCAACAATTAGTGTCCTCAGTTCCCAAATGTCTGGAATTGGCTGGCAACCAGTTCAGGGTGTACCCCGCCTCATGCCCGAAGATAGCTGGGATAGGCTCCAGCACTGCCGCGACCCTAGTGAGGATAAGCGGTTCAGAAAATGGATGGATGGACAGTTCCCAAACGTTTATTGAATGTTGTTAAAAGAAAAGGTGCTGTAACACAGTGGTAAACATGACCCTGCCCCAGCTTTCTTGGAATGTGTTTCAGCCATAAAATTCTAAGTTAATGATTATTTGCTAAAAGCAATAAAGTTTGTCAGTTTGAACATTAAATATCTTGCCTTTGTAGTGTATTAAATATAGGTTGTAGTGTAATTAAATATAGGTTGAACTTGATTTGCAAATCATTGTATTCTGTTTTTATTTATGTTTAACACAACGTCACAACTTCATTGGAATTAGGGTTGTACATGTGCCCATGAGACACAAACGTGCATATCAATAACTTTCCCCCCTGTTGTGATAGGGTGGCTGAAAATGAGAGCTTCAACAAGATGTCTCTGCACAATCTGGCCACTGTTTTTGGACCCACTTTGCTTCGGCCGTCTGAGAAAGACAGCAAAATCACAATTAACAGTTCACAGCCAATCTCTATGAATGACAGCTGGTCTCTGGAGGTCATGGCTCAGGTAGAACTTGCCAGCATAGAGTGAAACACTGGATGCCGGTGGTTGTTTGTTCACATCTTCCTTTGTCTCCTCAGGTGCAAGTACTACTCTACTTTCTTCAGCTGGAGAGCATTCCAACACCTGACAGCAAACGACAAAGCCTTCTCTTCTCTACTGAAGTATAACTGGATTTTTATACGTGCTTGAGGTGGCGTTCAGAACAAGGAAATGGATGATTCACAATTTTGTCACGAGGTGGAACCATCACCTCATGGGTCACAAAGTTCAAAGCTTTCTTTTTCTGAGCTGGGATGAGCATGGGAGTTAGTTGACCTTCTGCTTTATCGCCCTGATATATGGACAGACTACATCTATTTTGTAATATGTTTTATAATGCAATTAGGTTGCTTGATGCAATAATTTGCTGCCCGTCATTGTGCACATTAGCGCAATCCTCACAGAGGGTGAATTTGTAACATTTCTCCCTGTTTTAAGGATTTATCACTGGTCACTGTGGATTGGTGGAATATAAATGGCGATAGGTTTTCATCTCTACACAGTATTTGGCTCGGAAAAGCTTGTGCCACGAGTCCTTACTTTGTTAGGGTTTTAAAAGTATGAGACTGAAATTCACAGTTAGCGTCCAACATGCAGGCATGTTTAGGGTTTAGTTTTATGTGTAAAACTTAAACGATATGTCATGGTGGTGTCCGCAACGTCTCTTGTTGAAATGTTTCATTTCATCTTTTCATTAGATATCAGCGGGTTTTGTAGTAGGTTCTTTGTATTTTGTCCCTACTGTTTTTGTTGGTTGCCATTTGATTTGATTATGTAACTAGAGTTGCTGTATTTTGTGTTTCTAATTACATTCCTTCTTCAATATCCTTGCATATTCCTTCTTCAAAATCATTGCAAGTATTTAAACTGTTGTTAGCACAAGCTTAATTCTTGATTCTTTTGATTCATGTATAATACACAATTGCTTCTAGTGAACACTGACCAAATGTGTATATATGATTTCTGCAAATAAAGATTTACTTGACAATCTGACATCTTTGTCACAATGTGTTTTCTTATTATAAAGAGAGATTTCATTCACAACCTTAAAGGGGATAGTTTGTAACCGCATTGTGTACTTTTATTGATATCGTGTTTTAAATAAACTGTCCAGAAATCGTTCCATCAGTTTTATATAGTGCGTCCTGGAGCCAGCCAATCGCAGGGCTCATATAAAAACAAACAACGGGCGATTTAGAGTCTTCAACTAACCTACCACGCATGTTTTTGGGATGTGGCAGGAAACCGGAGTGCCCGGAGAAAACCCACGCAGGCACGGGGAGAACATGCAAACTTCACACAGGTGAGGCCGGATTTGAACCCCGGTCCTCAGAACTGTGAGGCAGATGTGAGAACGGTGCCGCCTGGTCCAGAAGAATTTTCAATAAAAACAGAGCATAATTCTTGCATTTTCTAACTTGTCTTAAATGTTCTACCAGAGAACTTGGTGTAGCGCAAATTAGGGTAGAATGACACATGCCCCTCTCAATTCAATCTTTGCTGGTCCAATTTTCCTGGTCCTGTGACATTCATCTTTTAATCCACACATTCCTGGGAATATGCTATAAATAAAATATTTAAAAAAATCAGTAACAAAACAAGTACACCAAGAAGCCTCACCTAAAATGGTAAATAGGAACGCATGAGTCGTGACTGAATTAAAAAAAAAAAAAAGGTACTTTGTTAATTTTGTTGTGGCCTTTAGATTTTGTTTTAGCCTTTAGATGTAGGTCAATTGTAATAGTACTATGTAAACCTATACATGAGATGTGCAAACGACATGCCTACAGAGGTGCCAAAGGACTCAAACTCAGTGTTTATGTCGACGTACAGATACTGGCAAAAGTAGATGTACAGATTCAACTCAGGCCTCAAATAAAAGTTACAAACAGAATTTATATAACTGTTTACCATCATTTATGCACAATACCCGTTTTGATAACTTGACAAAACAACAAAACAATTCTCTACATATTCTCTTAGATAAGGCCACGGATGGGGAATATCTTGCTTCTCCGACTCTGTTGTAGTCGTCGTTGATGCTCCCTGGCGTTAAGGTCGATTACCGCAGAACGATGGACCACAAGGCAGACAAGAAAGTTGACTGGGGGGAGAGGGGAAAAAAACAAAACATCAGCAGCAGTGTTAGTGGCTTTAGTGTTAAGGTCATTTGTTATAGCACTATTAGACCGTGCAGACTACAAGTCTATGATTGATGAATAGAGTATAAGGTAAAAGTAAATGAAAGCTGGTTCTTTAAATCTACAATGCAACGAGTGCAGTGTCTGTCCAAGGGCGTACGAGGCGTGATGCTGAGGGGATGCAGATGCAACCAGAAGAGGGTGCAGCAGAGGATCATCGAGCTGCTGTCAGCAGTCAGAAGCGAGCTGAGTGGACTTCCAAAACTGATGCTGCCTGCCTGCTTACTTGTGGCGGGGTTAGCAACCGGTGCGCCACCACAATCAAGCTTCCGTCGGACATTTAACAAGCCACCAAACTGGGAAACTAGAGGAAACGCAGGTTTGCGCATTTCGTCTTTTAGTGTTTAGAGTGCTGCTGCTGCCCGTTTGCCGGCTATGCTAACATCGCTAGCTTCGCGATAGCTTTAGCAACGTAGCATTGTCACAGTTCTCGAACAAAATAATGGCTGGGTGCACACACTCATAACTTCACATTTATCTTAGCGTAACCAGGCGGATTCGTATATGTTCGCGTTGGTCGTTTAAATATGAATGTAAAAGTCACGTTTTCAACATTTATTCATATTTTTAGAACACCGTCGAGTTAGAGAAATCAGCTGGGATGTTTCCAGACAAGGATTTCAAAATAAATTAATCTGAATGATGCACACCTAATTTCTGCGCGACAAAAAGTGCCATGTGCATTTTGTGAGTTTATGTGCAGCGATTCTCAATTGTATGGCGTGATAGTTTTGATTGTCATTCATTATTCTCGCAGCACTAAAACGCCATTTATTTCGAGAGTAAACCATTCAGTTTGACTTTTGCTACCAGTTTAGGTCAGTGTCAGGTGTAGTCTAACTTTGCAAGCCATATTTCCTTTGTAATACTATAACCACTATGCACATTTGCATTACAACTACGACTACGGTAGTACGTTGTGTGTAGCATTTCACGTTTAGCCTCTTTGAATCAGTTCAGTTCAACCCAACTGTATGCGGATTAGGATATTTAAAATCACGTTTCAATGAAAATGCTGTGGAGATGTAATGACATGGCGGCTTTAGTGCTTTTGTTTTGAAAGCTGTTGTACAAACAGGAAGCTAAATAACTGAAATTCCCTGAATGCCTGACCCTATAGCTACCTCGCTAGATGGCGTACCCCCTTAACTTTATATGGTCATTTGGCCTGAAACAGGACTTTTTAATATTGTGTTGGCTTTGGTGAATGATCGAAAACCAAATGGTTGAAGTCATTAAAGCATACGTTTGAGTGTCTAAGTTACACATTGATAATAGGGGCGTTAGCTGTGAGGCTAATGTTGTGGGTGTGCCAAAAACAAATGTCTGCTTGCCCCGCCCCCCACGAATAAATCAGCAAGGGGATTTGGGTTGCAGGGGATCCTAAGTGCATATTGCTGCAACCCCTTTTTATTTGATAGTTTTGACTTTTATCCACAGGGTGCTTCTGCGGAAGCGTATTGCATTCACTTGGATTAAAAAAATATATATATGTTTTTCTGAGTAATTTTTTGAGGGCTTTGTTTTTTTGATTTTTTTTCTGACGAATTTTTTTCCACCTGCTTTTCTGACAATTTGTCTCTGTTTTTCTGACAATTCTTTTCCACCTGTTTTTCTGACAAAAAATTTTCTGAGTTATCGGGACACATCGAACTCACGCGAGAATCTGCGAACTGCAAGTGACTCTTTGGGGACTCCGTAGTAAGCAACATCCATCCATCCCTTTTCTGAGCCGCTTCTCCTCACTAGGGTCGCGGGCGTGCTGGAGCCTATCCCAGCTGTCATCGGGCAGGAGGCGGGGTACACCCTGAACTGGTTGCCAGCCAATCGCAGGGCACTTTGAATCAGACAACCATTCGCACTCACAGTCATGCCTACGGGGGATTTAGAGTCTCCAATTAATGCATGTTTTTGGGATGTGGGAGGAAACCGGAGTGCTCGGAGAAAACCTACGCAGGCACGGGGAGAACAAGCAAACTCCACATAGGCGGGGCCAGGGATTGAACCCGGGTCCTCAGACCTGTGAGGTTGACGCTCTAACCAGTCGTCCACCGTGCCGCCTAGTAAGCAACATGACCGGCTTATTTATTTTGATATGGGTTTAAGACACTGGGAGGTACTCCTGTCTTTGAGTCACATAGATGGTATTGTTATTAGTTTGTCGACATTATGCAGGCATCTGCGGACTTTCCGTTTGTTCAGGAGGAAAGCACATTCAGATCTGCTAGATACAGCAATGTTTGTCCAGAATCAGTCGGACAGATATGGTATGCTCCATGGATAGAAGATGATGCATTTAAAATGCATTCAGGCTGGCTACGTGGTGACTCAAGAGACGATCAGGATACTGATGAAAATACTGGACCCGCATGGTGTGCAACTGAGGTGTCTAATCCAAATGAATGCAATACGCTTCCGTATGCTTCTGAACGTTCCTGATAGTTAAATGAGTTTTATTTCAGTCTGAAGTTCTTATAAGCCTTTAGCCTGGTCGAGTGGATATGCATTTTGAGAATAACTTTACCTGGTTGTTGGTTTGCGCGGTCGACCGTGTGCACGTGATGTTGTTTTTCTTATTGTTCTCTAGTGAAATTACCTGAGAAAATGTTTTTTACAGACAACCATGGACATGGCATAACAAATTTTTTGTCAATCTTCCGCAATAATTGGGGATTGTTGTGCTGAAAATGTGAAGGATGAGGATGCTTTATTTTTGAGTAAAGATGGTTTTATTTATTTTTTTAGAAAAAATATTGATATTTTTTTCTTATTTTCTGCATATTAGGCTCAGTCAGGCATAGTTGATGAGTGGTGCAGTGTTAGTCTTTTGCATTTATAGTAAAGGATATTTTATACTTGAAGCTTTAATAGTGTCTGTTCTCTTTCAAGCAGACTGGTGCCTGCTTGTCCCCAAGCACACAATCTGCCTTGTAGGGTTGTTTCTTTGGAGACACCATCACAGGAAGCTCTTGTTATGGCAAGGAAGTGCCTCCCTGCGGTTGAAGCTTCAATAAGGGGGGTCTTTATGAGCAATTAGAACACTACTATCATTAGCAGGTCCTCATTTGTCTTTGTTCACTCATCTTTTTCATCGTCAGTCACCCTTTTATTCATGATTACCATAATCCCATATGCAGTACATGATATTTTAGTTGTCAGTGAGCCCAATATATATATATATTTACAGTACAAGATTTTAGACCAGCAGTGGCCAACACGCTGCTCTTTGACTGTCCAGTCTTGGCGTGGTTCGTTTGTCAGTCGGTCAAGTTTGATCTTTGTCTTCAGAGATTTTCCACTTTCAAGTGTATACTTTATACTAAAATTTGAATTCATGAGTTTTTGTCAGCGAGACGGTGCTGGGATAGGCTCCAGCACGCCCGCGACCCTAGTGAGGAGAAGCGGCACACAAAATAATTGGATGGATGGATAGAGTTTTTGTAAATGCATCTATAATGCTGCTAATTTCATCATTCTACCATTGAAAATTTCAGGCATATTGGTACGCAACCCAAGCAAGCACAGACGCAACTTGCTTTTTTGTTAGCTACTGACTAAGACAAATGGCCCTGTTTTTGTGATCGGTGTAAATCTGGCGAGGGGGTGGGGGGGCACAACTGTGTGCCAGGGCCTGGTTAGACCAGTGTTGGTAATTTCGTAGACCAGCGCAGCCCGGCATATCCAATTGTGGGTGGGCTGTGCCACTGTGGGTGTGTTTACAACCGACTTCATTCACCGCCAATCAAAGCGGCTCCTCTCATCCCATTTAAATGTAGTGTAATGGCGTTCTCTGAGACTTTTCTGTGTGGGAGAGGACAATGCGTAATCATAGTGATCCATGCGTGAGTGGAGCATTGTCACTGCTCTTGGCTGGTATGGCAACAGACAATGTGAGGGAGTACCGTTATTAAATACAGAATGAGCTGGTAATAACCGCTGGTGACTTAAATATGGCCATGGACCTCAGTATCTGTCCCCTGATCAAATTCACCAAAATTTTGTCAGACCAGCGGTCTACCTCACGCCATTAGTTAGATGTGGTCTAAGCAGGCGTAAATTTAGAACGACCACCAAATTGTCACTCCACCGCCGGGCGTTTTCTCCAAGGACGCTACCCTCGTTGTGCCGGAATACCCAGATTGGCGCAGACCATCCATCCTTCCATCCAATTTCTGAGCCGCTTCTCCTCACTAGGGTCACGGGCGTGCTGGAGCCTATCCCAGCCATCATCGGGCAGGAGGTGGGGTACACCCTGAACTGGTTGCCAGCCAATCGCAGGGCACATACAAACAAACAACCAGTCGCACTCACATTCAGACCTACGGGCAATTTAGAGCCGTCAATAAACCTACCATGCATGTTTTTGGGAACTGGAGTGCCCGGAGAAAACCCACGCAGGCACGGGGAAAACATGCAAACTCCACACAGGCGGGGCCGGGGATTGAACCCCGGTCCTCAGAACTGTGAGGCAAACGCTCTAACCAGTCGGTCACTGTGCCGTCTGGCGCAGACCAGTCTGCCAAAATAATTGGCAAACACGTGCAGCGGGTCTTTGAATCCACCAGCATTTGCGTCACCCCACAGATGTGCTGTCTACAAAGATAGAAACCAAAAATATAGAATAAATATGAAAAAGCAGCATAGGATTTATTTTAGGTCGTCTTATCTGATGAAAGGAATTTTATATTTTGCCGAGTAACACGGGGAATTCCAGTTTCCCACACTGATCCTTTTCTCTGGCGGATTTCAAGGCTTCAAACTTGGAGCATCAATTCAACTCACTTCATGCTAATATTGACAGAGGATGATGGAGAACTTTGGAAATAAAAAAAGAACTAGTTAATTCAACGAAACAAACTCGAGACTGGATCTCTTTGTATGTGAACTTTCTGTTGTCTGCTGAATTGTTAATGTTGTAGTAAGTCTAATACTGATTATAAAATTTTTATTTAGCAAGTTTTACATCATGTGCATTATACATCCATTAAAAGCTGGGTATATGACTTGTGACTGTTGCATCAAAAAAGATTTATACAGTATGGTACAGATGTGTTAGGATTTTCATGATTTGCCAATATATACATATACACCATCACAATGGATTTGAAATAAAAAGTGATTTTTATTCAACTGTATATACTGTAGAGCCTGAGGACATCTCTGGATTTGTTTGCCAGGCCTTCACTGCAGCTACCACCTGCTTGTATGTGACTCTTGCCTACCTTTCGTTTTGTCTTGAGTAAGGGAAAATTATGCTATTCTGTTGTGGTCAGGGGAAGGACTTGACCATGACTGGATGCTACATTTTTTTGCCTTCAAATAGTCTTCCACTGCAAAGCTCCATTCTTTGTGTTTTGTAGCATTTGTTTGAAAATGAGAGAACAGCCCTATACACCTTAAAATTCATCCTGTTACTTCTGCCATTCGTCAGATTATCGATAGACTCTACTGAGCCCGTTTATTTAGCAGCAATAAATGTCCATGCCATAACACTGCCTCCACCACGTTTGACACATTATGTGGTGGTATTCTTTAGATCATTAGGTGTTCCTTTCTTCCTCCATAATTGTCTCTTCCTATCATTGTAATAGACATTCTTGGTTTCATCTGTCATAAGAATCTTATATATTATATAATATTTTTCTTGCTTAGGGGCACCTCAACAATAGTCAGAAAGCAGACTAACTGCTGCTTTGCAACTATTGGCATTTTTGTTTTTTACAGACCAATCCTTACAGCTGAGCTACTGCCACCCCAATTTTTCACCTCCCCCCCCCATCCCGAGCTGTTAGATAATCCATACTGTTCTATGCAACCATATTTTTATTAGTACTTCAGTACAATTTTGTCAAAGGAACTGTATCTTTACTTGAGTGGAATATTTCTTCAAACACACTATGCTTGTTTTATTTCTAATTCATTGTAATGTATGAGGAAACATCATTAAAAAGTCTGCCTTTGTCCAAAACTGTGTAACTTTAAATACACACGTGCCACAGAAGACACACATGGAGTAGAAATTGAATAACAGTACTGTATTTGAATTGTCTGTCACATGAGGTCACAAGGATTATTCCCTCTGTTTGCACTGTAATCCCACACTCAATTGTCAACAATATGGTGCTGTGTGACTTGTCAAGTATTTAGTGTCAGCAAGAGTTGAACAATGTTTCCATGCATTATAAAATCGAGCATTAAATCCTACAGTTTCCCTCATTTTCATTGTATTTATGCCACATGTGAAGTTCTGTGTTTAACTAGAGATGCTTGATATTTTTTTTTCGTCAGATTTCCAATTTTGTTGAATTTTATTTGCATGAGCCATGACTCTGAGATATCTTACAGTCAATGAGTATTAAATGTTTATTAAACAGTTCAAGTTGGTCACACAGTCCACTTTACAAAAAAAAACATCATTCTACCAAAACAACAGACCACAGTCAGAGATTGATTGTTGTGGGGCTTCCTGTGCAAAATAAATCACTTAGACACACTTTTTCCTTTAAAGAGGCTTTGTGCAAAAATACATCCAAGTTTATGCTAAAGCACTTACTCTTTGCTTCCAGCTGTGTCCCAAATAACTTTTCTGGCTATCACGACATCAAATGAAGTTCTCTTCAGACCTGGATGGAAACCTTGCACAACACAGGACTACAAGACTAGTTGTTTTTGTATTGCCAGGATCAACATTTCAAAAATTGCCAAATAAGCATAGTTTGTTAGTGAAAGTGCTACTCCTAACATGTACTTTGTTTCCTCTCCTTTAAAAAAAATAAATAAACCATAAACATACAGTATTTCCAGTTTATTACTGCCCATCATTTGCTGCCATTTGCCACTGTTAAACATTACAAAACCTTCCAACTAAGATGATCTTTTTGTTAACATCATGTTTGTCCTGTATATGCTTCATGAAAAAGACTACAGTTTGGGTATTCTTAATATTCACAATGCACATATAGTGCATCAATTTCTGTGACCCTCACCGATTTGGACTTTTGCAAAAACATGAGAGCCATCTTCTAGAGTTACGCAATTTGAAACATTGATTGTATTTTCCAGTTAGGCGTGTCGTCTTCTGTCTCGATCAGAATTCAAAAACTTTACTTTTTATGTCTAGTTTCAAGACTTGGCAGACATCATAACCCAAAAAAATTGTAGATCAGAATTTGTTTCTTTAAAAACACAATCATTACAGGGAAAAGAGCATATTTTTCTAGTGCTCAAGTTAGAGAGCACTTCAATTGAGCCTGCTGTCAGTTATTTTTTTCATCATGTTTTAGGAATATCTCCTATGGAACGAATTCTCCTATGGAAAAAATGCAGCGATAGCGATAGATATTCTGACATGCATTACCTCGCTCTTCCCTTGTGTGTGTGTTTAGACTGCGCTGTAAATGTTTCGGCACCGGAGAACTCAGTATGAAGAAGTCAGTCCGGCCCTCGGTGAGTAAGGTGAGTGCTGATCGAGGGAAGGCAGAAGTCGCAGCTACCACTGGCACTGGGAAGCCTGCAGCTAAGACCAACAGTGCTGCACCTCTGTCGAAGGTAAGACACCTCGTTTTGCGTTATGACAGCGTTTTGCGAAGGATCTGTTTTACTGTTTGTATCAGATTATTATTTTTGTTTTTGTTACGGCCGTGCTCTCAGGTGAAAAGCAACGATGATCTTTTAGCAGCAATGACTGGAGGGAATCCTGCGTCAAGCAATGCTGTCAGCAAAACTAAGAGGACTGCCTCAATTGGGACGACTGCTAGCACTGGTGACAATAAGCAAAAAGCAGCAGCAGGTGTGTACAATGTCTGCTGAGGTCTGAATAGCAGATTGTCTATGGGTTCCCTATAGTGCATGTTGATTGCCTGTTCTATGGTCTTCATATTTATCCTCTTTGCCCTTTAGTGGGGGCATCACAAAAACTCATTATAGTGGGTGTAAGGGGAAGAAAATTGATGACGATTCTAAGTGATGATGATTCCAATGGCCCATGATAGACAGACATTTTGCCGGATTGATTGGAGGGGCCCCTAAATGAGATTTTTTTTTTTTTCACAGGACCCCAAATCCCTGGTGGTAATCCTTTAGATCAGGGGCGTCAAATTAGTTTGTATTACGAGCCACTTTATTGTAGCCCTCAGGAAGCCTGTCATAATGCTGAAATCACATATCTATAATCACTACAAGTTTGACACCATGTGAAAAGTTGGTCACTAAACTGATGTCTCACGAGATATGCTGACTTCTTGTGTAGCGTCGTGCAAAATGGTGGTCGATCTCTGACACTACTTTTATTTTTGAGAGGCATATTTTTCCTGAAAATGTGGGGTGTTCAACTGGAGATTTCAGTATACATTGATCTCAATGCAATTTGCCCGTTTTTGTTTTGTGAAAAATGTAAGAATACTATATGTCTATTTTTGTCTCTGATTAAGGTTCTTTGACCAAGCGTATGACATCATCAACTACAAAAGAGCCAAATTCTTCACGAGACCGTCTTCGAACATCCAGGACATCAGCTAATAAGAAGCAGCTGGTCTCAGGGACAGCAGCAGGCGATGCGCCCTCAGGGAAGCGGTCTCGCAGCCAGATCCTGACGGAGTCCGAGAGTCGTATGAGCAAGTCGAAATCAGATGGCCAGATCAGTGATAAGGTGGCATTGGAGACAAAAGTCAATGACCTGCTAGGGCTTGCTAAGAGCAAAGATGTGGAGATTCTACACCTTCGCAGTGAACTGAGAGACATGAGGGTCCAGCTTAGCATGGAAGGGAAGGACTCGCCACAGCAGGAAGAAGCAGAGGAGGGGGAGAAGCCGCATTTCTCAGCCATCACAGCAGCTGATGTCGAGTCTACTCTGCTTCTTTTACAAGAGCAAAACCAGGCCATCAGAGAGGAGCTCAACCTACTGAAGAGTGAGAATCGAATGCTCAAAGACCGTCTCAATGCACTGGGATTCTCCCTGGAGCAGAGGTTGGATGGCTCTGACAAGCTGTTCAATTACCCGTCCCTGAGCCCGGACTTGGCAGCAGGCAGTGGGCAGAGTGTGGTTGGAGCCACCCTGACCTCCTCGGTGGAGGGGTCGGCCCCCGGTTCCTTAGAGGATCTCCTCACTGGTCACCAGCATGGTGGTTCAGCAGACAATCTTGACAGCGAATCGAGTGAGGTCTATCAGGCCGTCACCTCCAGCGATGATGCGCTGGATGCCCCCTCTGGAGCCTCCTCATCCTCTGAATGTGAGTCTGCTCCGAGTAGAGAGCGTTCACGGAGGGGCAGCAGTGGAAATGCCAGCGAGGTGTCAGTTGCCTGTCTTACGGAGCGCATCCATCAGATGGAGGAGAACCAGCATAGCACCGCTGAGGAGCTGCAGGCCACATTGCAGGAGCTGGCCGATCTGCAGCAAATCACCCAAGAGTTGAACGGGGAGAACGAGCGGCTCGGCGAGGAGAAGGTCATCCTCATGGACTCGTTGTGCCAGCAGAGCGACAAGCTGGAGCTCTACGGCCGACAGATAGAGTACCTGCGCTCCTTGCTAGACGAGCATCATATTGCGTACGTTCTGGAGGAGGACATCAAGAGCGGCCGCTACATGGAGCTGGAGCAGCGCTACGCCGACCTGGCAGATAATGCTCGCTTCGAGAGAGAGCAGCTGCTGGGGGTGCAACAGCACTTATCCAACACTTTGAAGATGGCAGAGCAGGACAACGCTGAAGCCCAAGAGGTAATCGGAGCCCTGAAGGAGAGGAACCACCAAATGGAGCGCATCATGGACTCGGAAAGACAAGATC
Source organism: Phycodurus eques (assembly GCF_024500275.1). NCBI lineage: Eukaryota > Metazoa > Chordata > Actinopteri > Syngnathiformes > Syngnathidae > Phycodurus > Phycodurus eques. Next base: position 26,295,000 of record NC_084527.1, read on the forward strand.
GGGCAGCCATGGCCGCTGCGCTTGATGAATATAAAGCGGCAGTGAGCAGCGACCAAGCAGAGCTGAGCCGCTGCCGAGCCCAGTTGGACCAGGAGAGGCAGAGGGTTGCTGAGCTGTACTCTCTTCATACAGCGGGGGACAAGAATGACATATGCCAGCTTTTGGAAGGTGCGCGACTGGGGAAGGAGGAGGCGGAGGCCAAGGCTGCAAAGTCGCAGGATGAGTTGGAACAAGCTCACAATGACCTTGCCCTATTGCAGGACACTCTCACTAAGGTCAGTTTGGGATAGAGGCACTGTTTGTGGGCCAATAATGAATGGTATGACTAAGGCTATGTTCACACTGCAAGTCAAATCCGAAGTCTTTTTTTTTTTTTTTTGCCCACTGTGACATATATCAGATTTTTTTCATGTCAATGTGAACAGTACCATTCCAATTTTTTTCACATGGGACCCTCTTTCATATGTGCATATAAATCGGTATGTATCAGACGCGAGTGCGGTTGGTCGCTCACGGGGCGACCTACACGTCATCAAAAGGCGACAAATGTCACAGTTGTTCGACAATACAGACGTGCCACAAAACAGCAGAAAACTGTCAGTGGATTCGGTTGCACAAAATCCTTGAAATCGTCACAAATGTGTCATGACGAGACCGACGCGCGGGGCCATATTTACTTCCATAAACACGCCGCCTCGCTCTTGTGGCCATGCGCAGTGACGTCTGGTTTTGTGCTCATGCGTGTGACGTCACGGACGTGTTGTGTCCACAGTAGAAGCCGCATTTGTGTTTGTGAAGGACTACATAAAAAGATTGGATTTAGCAGAAAAAATCTGAATTGGGCATTATCCCCTGCAGTGTGAACATAGTCTTAAAGTCATGCCAAGAAAGTACATGTTTATGTTTTACTTTGGGATTCCAAAATTAGATTTACCTACTCATCATCACAGAAGGAAGCAATCTCTTTCATATCATTTGAGTATGACTCTTAAACTCATTGTTGATATTTTAATGAGTGAAGTCCGTTCTTCTGTGTGAGCAGCTTGACAGGGAATACAGAGACTTCCAACAGCAGGTGCAGCAGCAGATGGCTGAGCAAGCGCACGTGCTGGAGAAACAACGTGTGGAGCTGCAGGAGAAGGGGACGGAGATCGTCGACATGAAGGAAACCATATTTGAGCTGGAAGACGAAGTGGAGCAGCACCGAGCTCTAAAGCTGCACGACAACCTCATCATCACCGACCTTGAGAGTAAGCAGCCTGCACACACGCATGCACACATTGGAATGGCAACATCGTTTTTGTTTTTTTTTAGATTTTACACGATTTGCTGTTTGTCATGAAGTGCCAGCCAACTACTACATTATGTTTGACAGTGAGTGCGTGCTACTGATTGCAGAAAATGCTGCTTGTCATAAGGTGATAAGATAAACACAAGTACAGTACCTGGTCTTTTCTTACAAGTTGAAACTTGACAGTGTTCGGCTTTCTACTGAGTGATATTCAAGTTTTAAAATGAAACAATGTCACACAAGTGTGACGTCTTTTAAAGGAGACAAGCCAAAAAAATGCTGTTTTCTCTAACACGCAGTCCATGAAAACAGAGTTTTGGATGGTGTCGACAGTGGCCAGAATTAAAAACAAAACAAAACAAAACAAAAAAACTGCTTTCATTGACCCTAAAACACAGTTTGTCAGTGGATGAAAGGACAAAGCAAATACAGTACAGGGTTTTGTGTGGACATAATGGAGTCCACGAGAGAACGATGGAGTCATACACAGTCAGGGATTATTAATGAGTGAAAAAAACTATTAATGAGTGAAAAAATTATTAGAGGTAAAAAGGCCAAATAGAGGAAGATATCTTAAAAATATTTATTACAAACCAAACTGCTGTTTGTCATTTTGTTTTTGCTGTGAGAGCAAATACCTTTCAAATGAAATGAGGAGTGGATTAGCTGCGGTGTCGGTGAATGAAAACTGAAAATCTGGAAGTAATTTACTAATTTTCTATAAAGAGTATTATACTGTGTGTCAGGGCCAAGCATGTGGTAGAAGGCTGTCGACAGAACACTCAACGAGACACAGGGTATTGTTTGTGCAAATAAGCAGCTTGTGGCGAAGAAGAGATAAGGGTGGTCCATCTATGTTACATATCAGCTGGGCTGAGGTTGTCGCTAAATTCCGGGATTAACTGCATATGATCACGACTCCGGAGTGGGCCTTTCTTCTTGAGGAGTTTAGCATTTATTTGACAAATAGATTTAAGGTTACACACACTGCACTGTGACATTCACAGCTATGTGGTTACACACATTCATATTGTTAACTCTCACACGGATAAACCCTAATGTTATTCACACAATAGACAAGTTATTGTTTAAAAGAATTAGTTTATCTTTGATAATGCACTGTTAATAATAATAATAATAATAATAAAGGATCCCATGTGTCACAATCATCACATGACAACACAACGCAACAAACTGTTGTGTCCTGCAAAGCTGGTTTAGAGATTTTGTCTGTGACCAGGTCATTAAAGTGTATCTACCGGTACTTTATTTTACAGACGCCGTAAAGAAGCTACAGGATCAGAAACATGACATGGAACGAGAGATAAAGATCCTGCATCGCAGACTTAGGGTAAGTCGGCCTAGCCCATTGACTTGCTGTCAAAATGCCAAATAGTGAGGACACAATTATTTTCATTGAGCAAAACATTGACCTTTCCCATTTGAAATAGTGCAAGAATAAAGTTGTGCTATTACGAGAATATAATCATACAATACTGTGAAAAAGTCGTGAGGGGACTAGGGAATAAATGTTTAAAAATATGAGTGTAATGTTGAGATTAGGACTGTTGAACATCTTGTCAAGCACTTTAATGTGAGTTTCACAAACAATGGCATACACAGTGTTTTGGCTAATCCGCGTCATCATCATCACTATGAGCAATGTAATGTGATGGTACAAATGTTCTCTTCTTGTTTGATTTGTTAAATTATTTCCCCACTGGTAAAAGCTTATTTCACATCTAATATTACTCAAGGAGTATGAATAAAGAGGAACAGTGGGTGTGCAACTGCTCGTCTAGATTGTTGCATTTAGACTTTATTCCTGTATGATCATGGGAATCATTGAAATGATGACTTTATTCTGATTGTAAATATGTTTGTATTTTTGGAAAATGATGACTTTAAAATCTATTCTAAAGCTGACTGGAAGCCAGTGTAAAGACTTTAGAATTTGAGTAATATGCTCTGACCTCTTTGTTCTGGTCAAAACCTAAGCTGCAGCATTCTGAATGAGCTGCAGCTGTTTAATGCTCTTTTTAGGGAGTCCAGTCAGAAGACCATTACAATAGTCGACTTGAGATAAAAGCATGGATGAGCTTCTCCTGGTCTGCTTGACACATGCAAGCCTTCACTCTGGATATGTTCTTCAGATGGTGGAACGCAGTTTTAGTAATTGATTTGATATGGCTGTTGAAACTCAGGTCCGAATCTATCAGAACACCATGGTTTCGGACTTTGTCTTTAATTTTTAAAGAGAGTGACTCCAGGTATTTATTAAGAGCAATCCTCTTTTCTTTATTGCCAAAAACAATTATCTCAGTTTTGTTGTGGTTTAATTGAAGAAACATTTGGCTCATCCAGATATTTATCTGTTTTAGACAGTGACACAACACCTCAATTGAACTGTAGCCATCTGGAGACACTGCTGGATATAACTGTGTCTCATCTGCATAGCTATGATAGTCAAAATTAAAGTTCTGAAGAATTTGACTCAAGGGTAGCATATACAGGCTGAAGTATCAAATCTATGGTGATATTCTTGAGCAAAAACAAGTTTTGCTTGTATTCTAATGAGTGTATGACAAAAAGAGTGGACAAATGAACAATACATTAAAGCAGTGATTCTCAACTGGTGGGTCAGGACTAAAATGGGTTGCGGACCCATCTTGAGTGGGTGGTGGACAGCTGTTAAAAAAATGACATGTATTCTCCTATTCAGTTTTTTTTTTTCAGTACAGTACAGAGGCTTACCAAGTTACCACAGGGAATATAATGGGAGAGTGACAAAAAAATGGTTTTCTTTCCCTCTAACCACTAGTCTACTCTTTAAACAAATACAGTGCAGCTCAACCTTTGATTGGCGGACGTTATGGCAAGCAGCATGCCCTTGGCCGTACAGCAAACTCATTTTAAACGGAATTTAAAAACATAATATACATGTATACATGTGTTGTCAAAGATTATTTTTAAACAAAACAATCTTTATTGTTCTTAACTTTTATGAGTGGATCGCAACTTTGCGACCAAGGGTGACAACAGTTGAACCATCGCTGCTGAATGTGGAAAAAAGGTCAAGCAGCAACTTGCGACATGCACTTTCTGTGCATCTTAGTAGTCATCTTTTGAAAAGCATGTCAACCTGCATTTCTGCTGAAATATTAAGCAGCATGAGTTTTGGAGCTGTTATAGGTTTAGCTGCATTATTATTTACAATATGGCTAAATGATGTTAAATTTTACTTGCGGCCGCACAGGAGGAGTCGATGGAGTGGCGTCAGTTCCAAGCAGATCTGCAGACAGCTGTCGTCATTGCAAATGATATCAAGTCCGAAGCGCAGGAGGAGATTGGAGACCTGCGGCGCCGGCTGCAGGAGACTCTGGAGAAGAATGACAAGCTGAGCAAGGAGCTGGATGAGGTCAAAAGCCGCAAGTAAGCCAAACAGACACTTTGGACAGATTTGGGCTTATTAGGTCTTCAGCGACATTTTGGTGACACCATCTTAACAACAATAACTTAGGGATAATAGATTTGTATGGTGATCAATCATAGTGGCGGGATATATTAATTTGCCTTTCATGCTTTAAATATTTAAGTCCATGCCTATTTTCCATTTTCTGAGTATGCTGTTGATATTTAGTAGAGTATAATTTTTGTTTGCAGGCAAGAGGAGGAGAGAGGCCGTGTGTATAACTACATGAACGCAGTGGAGAGGGACCTGGCTGCACTCAGACAGGGAATGGGTCTGAGTCGTCGGTCTTCCACCTCCTCTGAGCCTTCGCCAACTGTCAAAACCCTCATCAAAAGCTTTGATAGTGCCTCGCAAGGTATATATGGCAAAACAATTTGATCTCACTTTTTTTTTTTCTTCTTCTTAATGTATATTAATCTGTTCTCGCTCTACAAGTCTACTTCATCGGTATCAGGGAGTGCTTTTCAAAAACCTTTTTTTCTGTAGAAATGTACCTGTAATTGACGATTCACTTCTTACATACTGTAGTCGATTTCACCCGCATTTTCTGCCACATTTAAACAGAGCGCCTTGTAACTAACTTTGTTCTTGTAACTTCAAGCACCACCACCTTCCAATACTGCCACTGTGACTCCAACAGCGCCAGCGACCCCACTACCACGCACCCCTCTTAGTCCAAGTCCAATGAAGACACCTCCGGCTGCTGCTGTCTCACCTATACAAGTATGGGATGAAAAGCTTTTCTACTATGTTTTGTATTCTGTAAATGAAATTGAAAACCTTAAAAAAAAAAATCTGTCAATATCCTAAAACTTTAGTACTGGATACAGAAGAATAATGTGATGAATTTGAGATGTAACACCAATGACAAAAAATGTTTTGTTTGCTTGCTCTGATACTGCTTAATGATAAATGGGCTTCCCTTGCTGGGTAGTTTAACTCCAGTTTTGTTTTGGGTTGAGTATATTGTAGAGCACTTAATTTGACTTTCTTTTCTCTTTCAGAGGCACTCTGTATCCACGTCTCTGTCAGCTGCCAAGCCGCTCTCCTCCCTCAGTGACAAGAGGACCAGCTATTCAGACATCTCCATGTCATGTCAGGCAGTTAACACTAAAATACTCTTTATTTTACCACAGTTTCGTTGAATCTGTTGCTCTGAAAAGCTGATCATTGTGTGATGTTCTGTAGCCTTGTTCAAACCTGCAGGAATAAAAGTAGCACAACAAATAATTGTCGTACCATACTGGCTGCCGTTAAGAATGAGACTAATTTAAGAGCAAACAGCATCTTATTTTACCATTCTATGGCATTCAATAAGTAATAATGCTCATAGTATTAATGAACAGCTCGCATGGCGAAGTAATGAGTGGTTACTAAAAAAAAGAGAGAATTATTAAGCTTTCTGAAAAGCTGCTCACTTGATGTTATCAGTTTCCCACCAGTAGCCAAATCTTTTGTAAACAAAAGTGACACTGTCTATGTCATGGGTGATTTGATGTTTCCGTCTTTTGTATATCATGCAATATATTTAGTTTGTGTTTCCATGGTCAGAGTAGCCAGACACATTGTGCATGGGTTTTTAGAACAACTACATACAATATTTAAATATTACTCATTTCTGTTTGCTGATTTGAAAACACCGAACATTGCAACTGTGTCAACGCAGCCTGTTTTCACGTAAAGTAGTACTGTAGTTTTGCAGCGGGACTCCCCTCTACAAATGTGGATGGTCGCTGTGGTATACACACAATCAAATGCAGTGCATTTGATAAGTGACATGACTAACGAGCCACTAATGGCATCAAACGCTGAAGTATGTGACCGTGGGAATGACTTAGATGCCGTTCTTTATATTACAAGCCAGTGTCTCATCGAAAAGATTTTGGAGTTGATATTTCAATGTGAAAATTCAAATACAGTACATACTATTGCTTAAGATGCCACATCCCTAAATCTGTCTACTTATGACCGTGACAAAATCCATCCATCCATCCATTTTCTGAGCCGCTTATCCTCACTAGGGTTGCGGGCGTGCTGGAGCCCATCCCAGCTGTCATCGGGCAGGAGGCGGGGTACACCCTGAACTGTTTGCCAGCCAATCGCAGGGGACATACAAACAGACAACCATTCGCACTCACATGCACACCTACGGGCAATTTAGTGTCTCCAATTTATGCATGTTTTTGGGATGTGGGAGGAAACCGGAGTGCCCGGAGAAAACCCACGCAGGCACGGGGAGAACATGCAAACTCCACACAGTCGGGGCTGGGGATTGAACCCGGGTCCTCACAACTGTGAGGCTGATGCTCTAACCAGTCGGCCGCCGTGACAAAATCGGGACATAATATATGTTGTTTATGTATAAATAGCAGGTTTGAACGGGGCAAGTGTTTGTCAGAAAGCCTTCACATTTGTACGACAGTATATTATCATGATCATGGAGAACTGACACATGATGCAATTTAAGAGAGAGTTTTGCTCCAGAGGTCTGGAATTGTTCGTAGTTTGCTTCACACTAACTTCAGATTTCAGTTATTCGAAATGGTAGAGTGGAGTAGAGTAGAACCTCCCTCAGTTTTTTACGTCAACATGTGTACCACGCCCAATGCCTCAGTTTGATTTGGCCTGGAAGTCGGTACCACTTGTTGGTATTCTTTACACTCAGAAGCATTTGAATGCGACTCTTCACTGAGCTCTTAAGCACTATGTTATGTAAATAGTGTAATAATGTGTTTACAGCTGAGCACCTTCTCAGAGGAGCACCAGCCAATCGACCACCTTCTGTCCTCCAGAGGGTCCCCAACATGGATTCCACCAAGACAATTTCAGGTTGGATAATGTATTTAGAAGGTACACAATAAGCTTGTTGCAAATATATATTTTCCAGGAATCGATTTTCTTTTCTCCTCCTTTTCTTCCTTAAGTAGTTTCCCGCCGGAGTAGTGAAGAGATAAAGAGGGACATGGCAGCCCAAGATGGGGCTTCCTCATCCTCACTGATGGCCATGAGTACCTCCTCCTCCTCTCCAACGGCCTCCGTCACGCCCACAACGCGCAGCCGTCTAAGGTACAACCTTTTTAACCGCAACATAGCGGCCATTTGTATTTGGTAGTTGGTTGTGTAAAAAAAAGGTTCCCAAGCAAGCACACACAAATCTCTGTTGTTTTTCTCTGTTGAAGAGAGGAACGAAAGGACCCACTGTCTGCACTGGCCAGAGAGTATGGAGGCTCCAAGAGAAATGCCCTGCTGAAGTGGTGCCAGAAGAAAACCGAGGGTTATCAAGTAGGTTATTGTTCTGAAACCAACCGATGTCATTTAAGTATGAATATTTTGGGAATATTTTCTTTTTTTTTTTTATGCTTGTTGGAATTCAGGAATCAGGAAAAAGTGAAAACGTGGTCTTTTTTTAACTGGCAAATCACAAAATTGCTATTTCCAAGTATTTTTCCATACAGAGCAGGTTTAGGATCATGTCCTTATTCGTGTATGTAAACAGAGCTAATTTTTTGACTTTCTTTTTTTCTCTCTCTCTTATTTCAAACAGGGACACTTAATTCCTACTTATGCAACAGCACTTTCACATTCTCATGCTGAGCATTAAGCTTTGCTGGACAAAAAAAAAAAAACCTTTCATTTGGCTATAAAGTTCAACTCAAAAGCAGTTTGTTTTCATTTGCTTTTATTGAATGTATTTTAGTAAGTAGCATAACGTGCTGTCATACATCAGTGTTGTGCTGTGGCAGAAATAAACGTATTAGAACACAAAAACTCTTATAGGCAGCAAGATAATGTTTCTCTGCTTCAGCACAAGATCAAATCTGTTGATACATGTGGTAAAGTAGTTTATTTATTGCCAGACATAACAAGAATTGATGTATTACCCTATCATGGCATGTCCTCTCCAGGAAGTGCGTGACGTTAAACAAAGTGTCTTGACAAAAACATGACGTACGGTACTATCTTGGTAAACGTCATGTTACCGGCGAATACGCTATACTGTGTAGCAACACCTGTGTGGTTATTGTCCTTTGGAATTAGGAGTGAAGTAAAACGAATTTGTCTCTATATTACAAGCCTTTAATGTTCACCTGACATGATGGATGAATTTACAAATACAGAAACAGTTGAGAAAATGAGCAGACTCTTGAAAAAGAACTTGGACTGTGATAGAATGTGCGTTCCGCACCCTGCCTGTTGAGACTTGGACTCTTACTGTAGCCACTCAGGAGAAAAGCCAAAACATCCTCTCCATCACTAAAAGATTTTTTTTTTCTTTCATGTGCCACGCCTTTATATTCCTTGTTTTAATGAAGAAATGTCTGACTCTCATAAATCTGTTGCTGTGGCAACGTCCACACTAATCTCTGTGGGGGCCATCTTGCGTTTCACTTTCGGCATATTCACTACCCACAAAAAAAAGTGTTTGTTTTGGAACTACATTATTTCCTTTGTATTGATCTGCTGCCATGTATTCCAGAACATTGACATCACCAATTTCAGCAGTAGTTGGAATGATGGTCTGGCATTCTGTGCTCTGCTCCACACCTACTTGCCGGCCCACATCCCTTATCAAGAGCTGACCAGCCAAGACAAGGCAAGTACAGATAGGAGGGAAAACCCAGCCTTAAAACCTCTAAATGCTGAATAAAAATAGTTGGCTTGTCTTTTGTTATTTTGTTATTTTGTTATTTTCTATTTTTTATTTTTTTTTTTACAGAGGAGGAACTTCACCTTGGCGTTCCAGGCTGCAGAAAGTGTCGGGATTAAATGCACTTTAGTAAGCTTTGATCGGAAAAATATTTCACAAAAACAGATGTTTTTGATGAAAATATTTTCTTTTCTATTACGAAGAGTGACCCTCTGTCACATCAAGTTCATCAAGTCAATCCCACCAGAATACTTAATTTAAGACAGCCCTCTAATATGCTCCAAGGCAGCAATGCCTCTGCTGTAATAGAGAAAGAATCTCTACCATAGTTTACACAAAGCTAGGTATGAAGATATTTTGAGGCATAAATACAGTATAAAAGCATGTAGGCCCTTCATCTAAAGGGAACGTCTTAGACCAATGCAAAAGATTATTATTTGTTTTTTTAAATAAACATTTTTTTTGGGGGGGGTGAACTGTGGCCACAGCTAAGATTTGTACTTTTTACAGTTATTGCATGTTGAGGAAAAACGTTGGTTCTCTTGTTTATACCTTCAATACATTATATGCCAGAAAAATTCCTTCAGGGCAATTTTGCTTTAAAGTCACTCTACATACACGGGTCCTCGATTTGTACCTATATTGTTTTAAATCACTTGTCCTTGATTTGCCACTGTTGTTGTGCCTTATCTGTGAATTACTTAAGGCTTCTAATTGGCTAAAAGCATGCTTACTGATAAAGATCAGCGCTCCATCTGGTGATTTGGAATGCTGCTTTGACAGCGTGCAAATGTTTTTTTTTGATGTGGACATAGACTGAGATTTTATTTTGGGGGGGGAATAAGTTTGTTGAAATTACTTTTTTAACATGTGGACGCTGTCTAAGCCAATGTTTTGCAACCTTTATTGAGCCAAGGCACATATTATACATTAGAAAAAATCCCACGGCACCACCAAACAAAAATGTCACAAAAATACAGAAATAAGGATCACTTTGTTTCAATTTGCTCATAAATGATTACTCGTGCAATCGTGGGGCATATACAGGTTAAATGGACCTTCTGCCTTTCTGTGGAATAACTTTTAATGGTTGTGCCTCTCCCTTTATGTCGCTGGCATCGATAAATGACCAAAAGTACATTATTTGTTCAATAAAATGAACGATATAATTAATTAATCATTGAAATTGGATCATTTCTTGCAGCAAACCTGATGTTCTGTCAGTAGTATGCAGCAACAGTAATTGAGAATCACTAGTCTAAGCCAATTGCATAGTCATAGTCTAATAATTTGACTCATAACGTTGTGTTTTGTGGCTACTGCAGGACATAAATGAGATGGTGCACACTGAGAGGCCGGACTGGCAGAGCGTCATGACTTACGTCACAGCGATCTACAAATACTTCGAGACCTGACTAAAGTCTCCTGCTACTGTCTGAGCTGGGCCGCACCTCAAACCCAACATCACAACTGTACCTCACTGGATACCCCCCCTGCATAGCATGTTCAACATCTTCAGGAGTTTGCAACACTAAGAGTAGACGTCAATCTGAAAGGAAACACAGTATTAGTATTGCCTGCATGCAGTGTCACGAGAACACCTTGAGAAGTGAACCAAGTATGAACTGACAGCTGATGCTGAAGAAAAGCGCCTCAGTGCCTTCCGCCTGGATTTTCGTTTTGCAAGAAATTGTCCTCTAAACTTTGCCCAGATGTTTGATCATTAGCGAGCAATAAAACAAGTTGAAAGGCCCAATTCCTCTCCATTTTGATGGCGAATACCTTTGAGAAACATCTGCTAAGGATCTACAACATATCAGTACAGTTCAAATTCCCTCGAGCCTTTGACTAGAGCTCAGGCAGTTGTATTTTGCAGTATTCCAGATGTTTATGTATGCTTCAGATGCCTTTGTTTGAGATGATCAAGTGCCTGTGTGATGATCGATGCCTGACGCCAGCACAGCTCCCCTGAGAGCCAAAGCCTGAACAGTGTCTTTTCACTACAGCTTGTGAAGATGAAGATCTGTTGTCCAATACTGTACATGATGTTGCAGACCTTTTTTTTTTTTTTTTTTTTCCCCTTGCTCATTTTGTGCTGGTTGCTGTGTGGGACAAGCTTCTTATGCTACAGAAACAAATATCTGATCTCAATTGGAAGCCCCACCCACTTAGCACTGCATAGTGTTGGTTGCGAGCTTTGAGGATTTAACGTGAATGACAAAATGAGATGTGCTGAGACCCTGGAAAATGTCAATGAAAGGGAATTCATTTTGAATCTCAGCTCCCACCTTAGTGGGTGGAGTTTTCATGTTCTCCCTGTGCTTGTTCTCACTCCGGCTTCCTCCCACCTTCCCAAAACGTGCTGCTTCGGTTGGTAGGAGGCTAAATTGTCCATAAATGTGAGTGTGAATGGCTGTTTGTGTCGAGTATATGTGCCCTGCGTTTGGCTTGCGTATGCCGCCTCTCGCCCAAAGTCAGCTGGGATAGGCTCCTGTTAGCTGTGATCCTAATGAGGTCAAACATAGAAAATGGTTGGATATTAGAATTATGGCAATAAACTGCACGTTTGCAAAGTTGCAGTTTGGTTAATAACAGGAAAAGCAATTCTATTTTTCAATTTTACACCAAATTTCCAGTTAGCTCCCTTCATTTCTCATGAATTCCCATAGAAAATGTCTAGCTCATCCTTGGTACAAATTCCAGTGGAAAGTTTCCACAACGTTTACGTAAATATGTCTTCTCCTAATGTGAGCAGCCCTTTTTTGGGGGGGGGGAAATCCCCACGTTAGGTGATTGAATACTTTTTCGGGTTTGCTAATTTAGCCACAACACTAAAAGACAAAGGAAATTAACAGTTCAAAATCATGAAAAGCCACCTTCCATCGGGTGTAAGGGCCAGTAATGTTTGTTTAATTTCATTTGTGTTTGTACAAAAATGCTACTGCAACAATATTGTGTCTGAAGAGGTGAGCTTTATAGCAGTTATTTTAAAGCTTTTGCCAACGTCACACATAGAAGGCAAGCTGTTTTACTGTGTTCAATGAAAGCTAAGCTAATAACTTGTTGGCCTCATTCTCACATTCGGGGGAGAAATCGTCCAAGAATAGCTCATTTGATCAGAATGTTCGAAAATGTTTTTTTTTTTTTTTTTTTTTTTTTTTTTTAATATTATTATTATTATTATAAATGTGTTGAACTTCCTACTGTGACTTAACATTATTGTAGAGATGCTGAGTACATTGGTGTCCATTGTGCCAGCAACATGACTGTGTGGCTGCTGTGTGTCAACTGTGCCTCCACTTTCATGTTCACTTTATTTATTGGGATGTTTCCAATCACTGTATATATATTTTTTTATTATTATTGTATTTTTCTTGTTGTCGTAGCTTTATTTGTGAGTGCACGGATTTGTTACATACAAGTGGCTGCACCTATGAAAAGCCATTTGTGCGTTTATTTGATATTCTTTGTATCCATTTTAAGGTCCATGTACCAGTAACGCTTTAGTAATGACACAATTCTACAAGTTAACACCTAGTGCTTCACTAGTAGTGTGCAGATATCAACTAGTGCATGGTTTTGCCTCACTGGTAACATGTAGTTGTTCTACTAGTGAGGACAGAGAGTGTAGTGGTACATTGGCCTTAAGCTGCCTAACAAGAAAATAAAAAAAAAAGTGTTTATTTGGTTTCCTTGATAAGAAGGCTACTAGTGTGACACAGGCCTACTAGGAGGGCTTAGTACTGATACTAGTGCAGACCAGTAGTTTACTAATAAGTTTTAATTTCATACTAGTAGGCCAAAAGTGGCACTAGTTACAAGACAGTCGTTCTACTAGTGTGCTGAATTGTCTTACTGATGAGGGCAATGACAGTATTAGTATCTGGACCTTAAGCTCGAGGATATCAGCTGCTTCTACTTTTTTTTTTTTCTTAACTCCCTGCTAATGTCTTGCCTTAACATATTTAGCTTTTGCGAGTGTTGAACTTGCAGTTTTGTTTGCCTACAGCGTGGAAACGTTCGTGCCTCTTGAGAAACGCTAATCAGGTCTTTTCGCAAGGCAGGTTGAATTGATGTGTGTGTGTGTGTGTGTTACTCTGCTGTTTTGGCACATGAGGCTGCCAGCTGGTATCTGTAGTAATATAGTTGTTTTCATCTTGGATGCGTTTGCAAAACCCACGTCACCGCCATCTGTACAGCTGCTTTGGACATCCAGCAATTTAGCACAAGAAACCTTTTGTTGTATGTATAAATGTGTAGTATTTAAGTACATTTGACAGCATTGAGGGTTTATCAGCCAACACTTTTATCGTCTTCTGCTTGATTCCATTGCTAAACTATGCGTGTTGTTATTCCCATTTGGATTATCTGGGAGTTTGCAGAACAAATTGAATCCTCCCCGTTGCTCAACATGGAATATGTTTGCGATCACACACACGCTTATTTGGAGGAACTGATGAACACTAAGCCGAGCAAGGACACTCCACTCCACTTCCATGTGTTGCAGCCACAAGAGAGAGTACGAGAAAGAGAGACATTATATTGCAGGGCCTTTCATGTGTCATGGGTTATAGAAGCAGGAAAGCAAATGTGAACAGTCCTTTGTTTCTTTACTGGATCTGCTTCGTGTTTTGCTTGCCTTGGTTTACTTGAAAATGCTCTGAGAATTCCACTGAAGTGACTTAAGTTGTTTTTATTTTTTGGGGGGGGGTTACTCCATGTTGCCTATAAAATCCAATATTTTCATTTCCTGTACATGCGTTTTTTTATTAGTGTGGACTTTTATTTTGAAGATACACTGATGACATTTCATTTAGTGCCTATTCTTTAGTTAAAGTGAACATAGGTGTGTGTGTGTGTGTGTGTGTGTGTGTGTGTGTGAGAAAGAGAGATTAAAAAATACAGCACACGCTACAAAATCAGATTTATTTTTTGTACTTGCACTCGAACAGCTGTTGTTACTGTAGTTTTTATCACTGATGAAGTACAGTCAGGTCCAGGAGTTTTTGGACAGTTTAATGATTTTTCTGTTATACACCACGACAGATTTCAAATACTTGGATTTACTCTGTACTTGATTTTAGAGGGTTTCACAAAATGTTTTCATGAGGAATTAATTACAATTATTTACCATTTTTTAATTACATCCATTTTACAATGTCATATTTCGAGTACAATCGTATTAATTTTTTTTTTAGAGTCGAAAGCCCACCGTATACATAATCACATTTTGAGTTTCCTCCCTGCAGATGCTTTACCAGGCCTTCACTGCATGCAAATCATGCCCCATTGGGTTGAAATCAGGCCATTGAAGAATATATTTGCTTTTCAAAACGTTTTGAATTGCTTGCTTGCGGTGTGTTTAAGGTGATTATCCATCTGCACTGCAAGCACCAGCCTGTCTGTTTTGAAGCATTTGGTGGAATGTGAGCAGATAAGACACGTCACAGTTCATCTTTTCACTTCTGTCAGCAGTGACATCATCAGTAAATACCTGTTCCTTTACCGGCCATACGTATATGCCATCGGCATCGCTTTGCCTCCGTGATGTTTTAAACGTGGTATGTTTTGGATCATGAGCTGATCCTTACCTCATCCTTTGCAATTATGTTTCTATTCAGATCATTCTGTGCTAAATTGACTGTTGCATCTACTACAATAGTCCAGGACATTGGAGGCTTTTAAGGCAAAGGCTAATCTGACTTTCCTGTAGGCTACTTCAGTGTTGCTGATGGTTCTCATTTTTTGTCATCTCAGCAAGCAGCAGTGAAAGCCTCGCAAAGCATTTCCAGACTGTCCATGGGCACCAGACTTGAGACAGTCATTGACTGGACAGGATTTTCATCCAAGTATTAAAGTTAATAATTATTAATAAATATTAAATTATATTTTTCTTTTGTCACTACATTTTAATGTACCTGAACATTGAAATAATCAGCACAAAATAATTAAAATTCCAAAATTGTACATGCTACAATATTTTGAAGCATATTGATTTAAAGCTAAAAGTCTATACTTCAATAACATCTTGACTGTTTTATATAAAATTCATAGGGGTTGTGTAAGAAGGACAAATAATTAAAAACAAATTCAGTGATCAAATATTTCTTAATCTACAGTGTGAAAAACTATTTCCCCCCCTACTCAAATTTTATTTTTTTTTTGCATAGTTTCCCCACTTTGTTGAAGATCAGAATCAGAATCATCTTTATTTGCCAAGTATGTCCAAAACACACAAGGAATTTGTCTCCGGTAGTTGGAGCCGCTCTAGTACAACAGACAGTCAATTTACAGAACACTTTGGAGACATAAAGACATTGACAAAAAACAATTGTGCAAAAAGATGCAGAGTCCTCTAGCACTTAGAGCAGTTCGAATGACTAATATTGCAATAGTCCGGTGCAATGACCATTGTGCAAAGGGCGCTGAGAATTCAAGGAGTGTATGCGGTTTAAAGTGACGAGTAGTGCGATCATCTGGGACAATGTTGGTTGTGCAAATGTTACAGATACTCCTCAATCAGTGTGCAAATGGAGCAGATGATACTCTGGCATGAGTGGCCAGTATATGCAAATAGTGCAGCATGGCGAGACAACTACAGTGTGTGCACGAGTAATACATAATTGGCCCCACAGAAATGTGACAACGAACTCAAGTCAAAAAATTGCCAGCTTATTGTAATGGAATTATAGGTTAGGTGTTTAAGAAGTTGATCGCAAGAGGGAAGAAGCTGTTGGAATGTCTACTAGTTCTAGTTTGCGTTGATCGGTAGCGCCTACCTGAGGGAAGGAGCTGGAAGAGCTGGTGACCGGGGTGCAGACGGTCCGAGAGGATTTTGCACGCCCTTGTCTTAGTTCTGGCAGCGTGCAAGTCCTCAATGGTGGGTAGGGGGGTACCGACAATCCTTTCAGCAGTCTTGATTGTCCGTTGCAGTCGGAGTTTGTCCTTTTTTGTAGCAGCACCAAACCAGACTGTGATGGAAGAACACAGAACTGATTCGATGACCGCTGTGTAGAACTGTCTCAGCAGCTCCGGTGGCAGGCCGTGCTTTCTCAGAAGCCGCAGGAAGTACATCCTCTGCTGGGCCTTTTTGAGGACGGAGTTGATGTTGGTCGCCCACTTCAGGTCCTGAGAGATTGTAATTCCCAGGAACTTGAAGGTCTCGACGGTTGACACAAGGCAGCTGGACAACGTGAGGGGCAGCTGTGGCGAAGGATGCCTCCTGAAGTCCACGATCATCTCTACCGTCTTGAGCGTGTTCAGCTCCAGGTCGTGTCGGCCGCACCACAGCTCCAGCCGCTCCGCTTCCTGTCGATATGCAGACTCGTCACCGTCCTTGCTGAGGCCGATGACAGTGGTGTCATCTGCAAACTTCAGGAGCTTGACAGTCGGGTTCGCTGAGGTGCAGTCGTTCGTGTAGAGAGAGAAGAGCAGCGGAGAGAGGACACAACCTTGGGGCGCCCCAGTGCTGATGCTGCGTGTGGATGAGGTGGCCTCCCCCAGCCTGACCTGCTGTGTCCTGCCCGTCAGAAAGCTGTAAATCCACTGGCAGATGGCAGGTGAGACGCTGAGCTGGAGAAGCTTGGTTGAAAGGAGTTCAGGGATGATGGTGTTGAACGCTGAGCTGAAGTCCACGAACAGGATCCTCGCGTAGGTCCCTGCACTGTCGAAGTGTTCTAGGATGAAGTGCAGTCCCATGTTGACTGCATCATCCGCAGACCTGTTCGCTTGGTAGGCAAACTGCAGGGGGTCCAGCAGGGGACCTGTGACACTCTTGAGGTGGTCCAGCACGAGACGTTCGAAGGACTTCATGACCACAGATGTCAAAGCGACAGGCCTGTAGTCATTCAGACCAGAGATTGCAGGTTTCTTGGGGACTGGAATGATGGTGGAGCGTTTGAAACAGGATGGAACTTCGCACATTTCCAAAGATCTGGTCGCGGGTGCGGCCGGGTGGGTGTGTGGAGTGAAACTGTCCTTTTCAAATCTGCAATAGAAGGTATTCAAGTCATTGGCTAGTGTCCTATTGTTCTCAGCTTGGGGGGATCAAACAAATGTAAATATCAAACAAATATTACCCATGTGATTACAGCGGCTGAAATAATTATTTAACATGTCACCATTTTTCTCACTAAATATATTTCCGAAGATGCTATTGACATGAAATTTTCACCAGATGTTGGGAACAACCCAAGTAATCCATACATACAAAGAAAGTAGAACCAATAAGATCAGAAATTAAGTTGTGTGTAAAAATTTGAAATGACACAGGAAACAGAAACTATTGAACACTTGAAGAAAACGAGGTGCAAAAAGGCATGGAAAGCCAAGACAACACCTACAATTTATTAATAATACAACAGCAATCCAGCCTCTTGTAAGTGCAAATTAATATCAGCTGGTTCAGTCCTACAACCCCAATACCAATGAAGTCGGGGCGCAGTGTTAAACAATGATTACAGAATACAATGATTTGCAAATCATGTTTGACCTATATTTCATTGAATACACTACAACGACAAGATATTTAATGTTCAAACTGATAAACCTTATTGTTTTTAGCAAATAATTATCCATCCATCCATTTTCAGAGCCGCTTCTCCTCACCAGGGTCGCGGGAGTGCTGGAGGTTCATAATGTGCCACACATTTTCAATGGGAAACAGGTGTGGACTGCAGGCAGGCGAGGCTGGTACCCGCAGTCTTTTAGTACGAAGCCACGCTGTTCTAACACGTGCAGAATGTGGTTTGGCATTGTCTTGCTGAAATAAGCAGGGGCGTCCATGAAAAAGACGTTGCTTGGATGGCAGCATATGTTTCTCCTGTATGTACCTTTCAGCATTAATTGTGCCTTCACAGATGTTTAAGTTACCCATGCCATTGGCACTAACACAGCCCCATACCATCACAGATCCTGGCTTTTGAACTTTGCGTCCATAACAGTCTGAATGGTTCCTTTCCTCTTTGGTGCAGAGGACACGACGTCCACAGTTTCCAAAAACAATTTGAAATGTGGACTCGTCGGACCACTGAACACTTTTCCACTTTTCATCAGTCCATCTTAGAGGAGCTCGGGCCCAGAGAAGCCGGCGGCGTTTCTGGGTGTTGTTGATAAATGCCATTTGCTTTGCATAGTCGTGTTTCGAGTTTGCACTTACGGATGCAGCGCCGAACTGTATTTACTGACATTGGTTTTCTGAAGTGTTCCTGAGCCCATGTGGTGATGTCCTTTACACATTGATGTCGGTTTTTGATGCAGTGCCGCTTGAGGGATCGAAGGTCACGGGCATTCAATGTTGGTTTTCGGCCTTGCGCTTACATGCAGTGATTTCTCCAGATTCTCTGAACCTTTTGATGATATTATGGACCGTAGATGATGAAATCCCTAAATTCCTTGCAATTCTACGTTGAGGAACATTGTCCTTAAACTGTTCAACTATTTTCTCACGCACTTGTTCACAAAGAGGTGAACCTCCCCCCCATCTTTGCTTGTGAATGGCTGAGCAATTCAGGGAAGCTCCTTTTATACCCAATCATGGCACCCAGCTGTTTCCAATTAGCCTGCTCACCTGTGGGATGTTCCAAACAGGTGTTTGATGAGCATTCCTCCACTTTCTCAGTCTTTTTTGCCACCTGTCCCAGCTTTTTTGGAACGTGTTGTAGCCATAAAATTTAAAGTTAATGATTATTTGCTAAAAACAATCAAGTTGATCAGGTTGAACATTAAATATCTTGTCTTTGTAGTGTATTCAATTAAATATAGGTTGAACATGATTTGCAAATCATTGCATTCTGTTTTTATTTATGTTTAACACAACGTCCCAACTTCATTGGAATTGGGGTTGTAATTGAGAGCCTACAAAAAGGTCTCATTGCCAAGGTGTGGGTCAAGACATCTCATGATGGGTAAGAGCAGAGCGCTGTCACAAGCCCATCGCAAACAAATTGTGGAAAAACATAACGATGGCATTGGTTACAGGTGCATATCTAAGCTTCTGAATGTTTCAGTGAGCACAGCTGGGGCCATAATAAGTGTAAAGCCAATCATACCACCCTTAATTTGCCTCTATCAGGTGCTGCTGGCAAGATTTCTAACAGAGGAGGGCAAAGAATAATCAGAAGTTGTCCGAGAGCCAAGGATCACTTGTGGAGAGCTTCAAAAAGAATTAGCAGGTGCTGTTGTCACAAGGAAAAAAAGTGAGTAATGTTTGGCCAGTAAGCACGCTCATCATTGCTGAAAAAACAGCATGTCAATGCTTGTTTAAAGTTTGTTGAACAACATTTGGACAAGCCAGTTAGATACTGGGAGAGAAAAAAATGCTGCCATCTACGAGGATGACGACAATGAAACAAGGGTGGACATTTCGGCAGGATAATGATCCCAAACAGACTGCCAAGGAAACTCTCAATTGGGCTCAAAGAAAAAAAACATAAAGCTGCTAGAATGGTCCAGCCAATCACCTGACTTGAATCCAATTGAAAATCTATGGAAAGAACTGAAACTCAAGGTCCATAAAAGAAGCCCACGGAACCTTGAAGATTTGAAGACTGCTTTTGTGGAGGAATGGGCCAAAATCACACCAGAGCAATGCATGAGAGTAGTTTCTCCATACAGGAGGCGTCTTGAAGCTGTCATTGCAAATAAAGGCTTTTGTACATAATACTAAATAAATAACAGTTGGCGTGTTCAATACTTTTTCCCTGTGTCATTTCGCATTATAACACACAATTTAATTTCTGATCTTCATTGTTCTACTTTCTTTGTGTAGATGGATTACTTGGGTTGTTCCCAACATCTGGTGGACTTTTCATGTCACTAGCACCTTTGGAAATAATAATAAATAAATAAAAACACAATTGAAAAACTGCATGTCATGTTGACATTTTTGATGTTACATTTGTGTGATGATCTTAGACAAAGTCGTGAAACTGCAAAAACCTAAGAATTTGAGAAGTGGGCAAATACGTTTTAACAGCACTGTAACTGCATATTTCCCTTCAGTACAAAAGTCCATTAGGGGTCTTATAATCCATTTCAAGGAAACATCAACAGAGCCCACTGAAAGACATTAGCCATTGTAAACCATATGAAATGTTCTATTACGGTTTGGCGTGCAGAGTGAAAAGCATGTCTGCATGGCTCGTCGGCCGTCTCAGGTGTCACACTTTTAATGTGTGTCATCAAGAAACAGGCCCACATCTGTGTGCACAGCAGGCTTTTAGCTGCTGCTTCACTGAACAGCAAACAGCCACCCACTGCATGTAGAGAGGGTGTGCCTCTTCTGTTTGAGTAATAAAATAAATAAATAAAGAAGAAGCAGGAGTTATTGATCAGTAATATTCACACTGAGAGCAGGGAAGGTGATATACTGTAAGTCGGAATACGCTGTTACCACATCTCACTGATTGCAGTTGAACGAGAGAGGAGTGAGGTAAGTTGTTTTTATTGACAGAAATTTGGTTAAGGAAAATAAATCAACACAAAGACTGAATATGTGGACTGATCTGAATCTACTTTAGTCAGTGTCAAGGTTTAGTGTCATGGGATCAAACCTACACTGACAATTTGAGGGACACTGCCTTCCGTGCGTTCCGTGTTATGACCTGAATTATCATCGGTTGGTAAAAATATACAGCACTGACCACACCTTGGGATACATAATATTTGTCGTTTTAACAACACAATCAAAGATGTACTTATTTAACAAAACTGTGATACAATATTTACGGTGGCCTGGAAGTACAAAACAATATAAGAAATTGTGAAGCACTTTTACACTTCAGGAAACAAATTAATAAAAGCCAAAACACTTTTATATTTCAGAAAATCAATGAACAAAAACATACACACTTTTACATTTCAGGAAGCAAATGAACAAAAGCCGAAACGTTCCCGGAAAGGGAACGTCCCATTTCACAGACATTCTTAGAAATCCGACACCCTTTCTCGGCAAGACCCGCGCCGCTTCAACGTGATTGGCTCCTGCATCGCGGGAAGAGTCGGCTACGCAGATGGAACGAGATGTCCATCCCAAATAGCGATTGTACATATGGAAGCTGGCATCAATATATACATTTTTTATTTCCTTTTTTTTATTATTATTGTGATGTTTATTGAAATGCAGCGCGACAGAAAAGGGTTTGAGAGGACAGAGGGACAGACCAGACAGGGGGAATAAAGGTGCAAACCACAGCAGAACAATAGTTGAACAATCTAGATCAGCGGTCACCGACGTCGTGCCCACGGGCACCCCGTGAGTCGTGATGGGACATTGTGATTTTCTACAAATGTTTTAGAAGGGATCATTTAACGATATGGCAGATATTTACAGAAAATAAAATGTTGCATTTTGAGGTTTATCGGTCTTCTAATTACCGTAAGTAATCATTAACATGATCAGTGTCTTTCCATAAATGAATATAATTCATTATCAATAAGAGCATAATAATAGCAACATATTATTAAAGGTAATTACGGTAATTGATGAAGAAAAGTATCTTCTTTCAGAAGTATCTATCAAACTGGTGGCCCTTCACATTAATCAGTCCCCAAGAAGTAGCTCTAAAAATTACAATTACAAGTATCCATATGCTTATTTGGGAAATGTACTTTTAGATGACCCTAGAGACAAAAAGAGACAGAATAGGACAAAAGACGAGGGGAGTGTGGGATGCTGCAGTCCTTCAAAACAGAGGAGAGTTTCTGTGTAACCCGTGACCAGAAGTGAACAACGTACTGTACTATATTGTAATTGAAATTGTCTTGTCATGTTACGTCAGCTCATAGATGATACCATTTTCCACAGTGAACATTCTCTGTAAATTCCCCATATTCTCCATTCATATCCACTGTATATACAGTACACATAATTCAGACATTACACACTATACCTTCATACAAAACAACTGTGACAAACAATTTGTTAAATGGAACGTTTTAAAGACTTAAGGACAGCAAAAAAATGCATACAATAGAATGAAAGTGATGTTGTCAACATCGTTATGACCTTTAAGGTAGGTGCAGTGGTAAACCACATTGAAAGGCAGCTTGCTTTTGTTCCCTTCCACTTCCTACGGTAGACATCTGCTGCTTGTTGCATCGCTACGCTCAGCAGTCTGAAGTACTTTGCATGGCATGTAGCCTACATGTTTTGTTTTTCTTGTGTAATTCATTGGCTTTGCAAAATGCTATTTGAAAGAATGCAAATTCACTTTAAACCATTAACTCTCTGGGGGCGACATTGGGGTTCAATCCCCGGCATGTTCTCCCCCGTGCCAGCGTGGGTTTTCTCCGGGCGCTCCGGTTTCCTCCCACATCCCAAAAACATGTCTTTCAGGTTAATTGAAGACTCTAAATTGTCCGTAGGTGTGAATGGTTGTTTGTATCTGCCCTGCGATTGGCTGGCGACCAGTTCAGGGTGTACCGCGCCTCCAGCCCGCAGTTACCTGGGATAGGCTCCAGGATACCCGTGACCCTAGTGAGGATAAGCAGTGTAGAAAATGGATATATATATATATATATATATATATATATATATATATATTGGAAGTAATTAACAGTTTACAGTATGTAGCTGTTTACGGTGATGTCTTGACTAATGAGGAGAAGTATTTTGAAATGCCATCATCACATTATTTTGGATTCCTCTTCACTCTGCATATGTAATGCAAGCGTGCGTTGCACACTTCCTTCATTGTAGAATCATTTCCTCTTTCCGTACTCTGCAGCGACTCAGCGTTCCATTGGCGTGCGTTGCTGGTATCATCTCACCCCCTTGAGAGCTTCATGGGAAAATTCGCAGAGGGGAAGGACCTGCGGGGATCTCGAGAACTGAGGAGCTTTCGGTGGGAGAGGATGTAACTGACTTTGTCCCGTGTTTCGCGATTAGGACTTCACCTGCTGTCGACTCGAGCTTCTTATCAGCAGTTTGACCTCATCGGGCAGGAATGAGCCGTCACAGCCTCTTGCCGTTGGATGCTGAAGGTCGGAGGTGAAGATGCTGAGCTCACTGGCTGCCAGGCCGTAACTATGGTCGTCGAGGTGAGGCCTCCTCCCATTTTGTCACCATGCTGGAAAACCCCGCCATCACTGCCCCTTACATCGTGGTGGAGCTGCTGATTGCCATCTTCTCCGTGTTGGGCAACGTGCTGGTCTGCTGGGCCGTGTTCCTCAACAGCAACCTGCAAAGCAACACCAACTTCTTTGTGGTGTCGCTGGCTGTGGCCGACATCGCCGTGGGCGTCCTGGCCATTCCCTTCGCCATCGTCATCAGCATCGGCTTCTGCTCCAACTTCTACGGGTGCCTCTTCATCGCTTGCTTCTTGCTCGTTCTCACCCAGAGCTCCATCTTCAGCCTGCTGGCCATCGCTATGGACCGCTACATCGCAATCAAGCTACCTCTCAGGTCAGTTTTGGAACATCTCGTTTTACTGAAATCGCAAGTTCAAACCAATTAAGCTTTACTGCAAAAATGGCATTAAGAATGTCACTTCTTTGTGTAGTTTTGGTGTTGGGGTACAGGAAATAACACCAAAATTCCCTTCACATTGGGAGACAGGGCAAATTTCTGCCATGTGCCCTTGAGCAAGGAACCCCACTCCCACCAATTGTTTGGTGAGCTGATGCAGTATGTGGCTACTACGGTGGTCGGTCAGCTTTCCTTAAATGCAGGTAAAAAGATGCATTTAAGATTGTAATATATAAAGTCATATTGAAGAAAGGTGAATAAAAATAGTTGGACGCAACCAACAGCATTTCTAAACAAAGCTGATTCATTTTAATAGCGTATATCAAGCGTTCCCAAATATTAGGATCCAACCAGTTTTATTAGTATTAATAATATTAATATTACAGTATTCAAAGTAAAATTATGCAAGATATTTTATTGATTGTAAAGTATGTACATGATTTCTGACTAATGGATTTTTGTTTTAACAGATTTATTAGAACATTGGTTACGAAAATGAGAAGGGACCGTCCAGCATCATGAAGAGCTTTACTGCAGTCTTTTTCCATTTCTGTAAGCTCTTGATGTTTTACCAGTTTGAACAGCAATGAAGAAATTGAAACTGAATTACCTTTTCATACCGAAATATGTTGGCCTCCCTGAGAAGCCAAAAACGATGAAAGTATAACATTCAAATATGAAAAATAAAAAATAAAAAATTCTGTTCAGGAAGAAGTCAGACCAAAATAGATGTCATAATCAAGCCTTATGTTAATAAACGGAATGGTCTACACAGCAAAAATAATATTTAAAAGAAAAAAAAAAGCTTAGAAGCTTATATAAAAATTTATATAAAAAGCTAACTAGCTAGCGTCGTGAAAGGATGTAAAGTTAAGCCCAATATGATTTCAATTTGGATTAAGGTAATTGTTTTATTTTGGTTGAAAATGAAAATATCTACTTGATAAGAAGATGCTAAAAGTTACATAGATCCTTCATAATTTTGCAAACAATTGCATTTCAGAGATATCAATATACTTCAATATCAATATAAACAAGAGAAACAATATTAAATATACTTTATTTTGCCATTTTCCTGCATCATTTTTGGCTAAAAGACACCCATTGAGCAAATACAAACTAACTTTAACTCAATTATACACGAGTACATTTCTATAGTATATGTCTATATTTTTGGGGGGACGGCTTTGTAGCCCTCGAGCTGGAGCGACACGAACAAGTACTTCACGTCTATCCATCAGTGGACACAAGACATTTGAACCATAAAGTCGCAGCTGAGTGTGGCCAGAAATGGTTACCCCCCCCAGAAATGGTTACCCCCCCCCCCAATCCCCCTTCTCTGACTTGGGAGGAGGTCTGTTGTTGTTGTAACACTGACATTTGCACTTTAACATCTGCAGAATGGGATAGAAACAAACCGACCGTTTCAGCTGCTCTCCCACACTGTGCGGCACACACCCTGAAAATAGACTTAGAAGTACTAACAGTCTTGTTTGTTTATCCCTTTTTTCCCTCTTCAAGACCAGGAAGAGACCTTGTTGCGGTTCATACCAAACTTAGACATTTGGAATCCTTGCTC
This sequence comes from Phycodurus eques, assembly GCF_024500275.1. Classification (NCBI taxonomy): domain Eukaryota; kingdom Metazoa; phylum Chordata; class Actinopteri; order Syngnathiformes; family Syngnathidae; genus Phycodurus; species Phycodurus eques. Next base: position 26,320,457 of record NC_084527.1, read on the forward strand.
TGTTCTCCCTCCAAGAGATCATTGTCGGAACCAATAGCAGGCAGAGCATTTGGTACCTGGGCCATCAGTGGAGACCTAATCTACCTCTTAACATCACCTTGTAATGACAGAAACCATCAATACTATATAAAAACATAACATAACAGCATTCTACCGCATCACGTACATCATCTGGAGTGTAACGTAAAACACTGAAATGAAATACATCACACGTACCAGAGAAGATTGTATTTTGCTAGTCGAATTTTGCTTGCTCTGGCCAACGTGTTCGGGGATGAAAACGTCTTGACTTCAAGCGAGGGTCAGCTCACTTGAAAGGTCCACTTCCATCAAAATCCAAAATGTCCACTCTTTTATGCATAACATTCTGTTGTAGGATCGGTGCAGCGTCTGCAGTGATGCGGACTTTGTATCGGTCCGTTGTGGTAAAGAAGGAGCTAAGCCGAAAGGCGAAGCTCTCGATTTACCGGTCGATCTACGTTCCTACCCTCACCTATGGTCATGAGGTGTGGGTCGTGACCGAAAGAACAAGATCCCGGATACAAGCGGCCGAAATGAGTTTCCTCCGCAGGGTGTCCGGGCTCTCCCTTAGAGAGAGGGTGAGAAGCTCAGTCATCCGAGGAGGATCTCAAAGTAGAGCCGCTGCTACTCCGCATTGAGAGGGGCCAGATGAGGTGGCTGGGGCATCTGATTCGGATGCCTCCCGGACGCCTCCCTGGTGAGGTGTTCCGGGCACGTCCCACCGGGAGGAGACCCCGGGGACGACCCAGGACACGCTGGAGAGACTACGTCCTTCGGCTGGCCTGGAAACGCCTCGGGATCACCCCGGAAGAGCTGGATGAAGTGGCTGGGGAGAGGGAAGTCTGGGCGTCCCTGCTAAAGCTACTGCCCCGGCGACCCGACCCGGATAAGCGGTAGAAAATGGATGGATGGATGGATACTGTTGTAGGTCAAAATTAGTCTGTGACCTGGTTTTTGTTTGACATCACTGCATTTCATCAAGGGCGCATAGTCATTTGCCCAACCAGTCGACATGTGTTCTGTGGACTTGGAGAAGGCGTTCCACCATGTCTATCAGGGGGTGCTTCAGGAGTATGGGGTACCGGACCCCCTGATAGGGGCTGTGTCAGAGTTTCGGTCCGCATTGCCGGCAGTAAGTCAAATATGTTTCCAGTGAGGGGTGGACTTCGCCAAGCCTGTCACCGATTTTATTCATTACCTTTAGGGACAGAATTTTGAGGCGCAGCGGAGGCGTTGAGGGGGTCAGGTTTGATGACCACAGTATTAAATCTCTGCTTTTTGCAGATGATGTGGTTCTGATGTGGCTTCGTCAGTCTTCGGCTCTCACTGGAGCGGTTCACAGCTTAATGTGAAGCAGCTGGGATGAAAATCAGCAGTAGATCAACAGGCGGATCGATGCATCGTCTGCAGTGATTTGGACTCTGTATCGGTCTGTCACGGTAAAGAAGGAGCTGAGCCGAAGGACAAAGCTCTCAATTTACCAGTCGATCTACGTTCCTACCCTCACCTATGGTCACGAGCTTTGGGTCGTGACCGAAAGAACAAAATCGCCTTTATAAGCGGCCGAAATGAGTAGAGCCACTGTTCCTCCGAGTACGAGAGGAACCAGATGAGGTGGCTCGTCACCTGGTTAGGCATGGCCCCTGGACGTGGTTCCGGACACGTCCCACCGGGAGGAGGCCCCGGGGAAGATCCGAGACACGCTGGAGAGAATAAGGTTCCCGGCTGACCTAGGATAACCTCGGGATCCCCAGAAGAGCTGGACGAAGTGGCTAGAGAGAGGGAAGTCTGGGCTTCCCTGCTTAAGCTCCTGCCCCGCAAACCGACCTCAGATAAGTGGAAGTAAAGCAATGGATGGATGGATCCATGCAGTTTGTCCATTGAATGTAAAGGACGATAAACGGCATAAGGCTTGCAAAACGGCAGGATGTTTGTGATGGAGAAAGTTACTAAAGTACCTGCCCAGTTTGTGGTTGCTTAACGCCCACTCTTCTCAGGAAACGTGGCTGCTTCTTGTGCAAAGTTTTTGCATCACCGGCGAAACTCAGATGAGTTGAGGAATATTCATTCATTCATTCATCTTCCGTTCCGCTTCTCCTCACTGGGAGCCTATCCCAGCTATCTTCGGGCGAGAGGCGGGGTACACCCTGAACTGGTCGCCAGCCAATCGCAGGACACATATAAACGAACAACCATTCACGCACAAATTCACAACTAAGGGCAATTTAGAGTCCTCATGCAAACTCCACACAGGCGGGGGCGGGATTTGAACCCCAGGTCCTCAGAACTGTGAGGCAGATGTGCTAACCAGTCGTTCACCGTGCCGCCAGTTGAGGAATAAATGGCTTCAAATTCTTTTTGGAGAAATTTTGGAACCAGGATTGTGCTGTTTTCAGAGCCATTGCGTGGGGGATGGCGTAAAACTAACCTTTCACACACTGCTGGCAATGCATTTCCAGGTTTGGAGCGAGGAACCCAGTTGTACGTGTGTTGTGTTTTACAACAACACTTTACTACTGTATATTTCTAATTGATATTGTAACTGGGGATAAAATAGAGAAACGTTTGAAGTCAGTGTCACCAAAATGTGCGCAAAAAAAGCGAATGAGAGCCACGCTGGAGCTTGTACACAATATCCCACCATCTGGTTTTTCCCGCCCCCGTCCTCTGTAGAAATTCGCTCCTTCCTTCATTTGTATTCTGTCTCTCTAGTTTTATGGTTAAATAAAAGTGATAAAGTACAATATGCAGTATATGTGCTGCATTTACAGGAAAGCCCTTCGAGGGCGCCACGCGACATCGTGATGAACCTTAAGACAGTTGCCGATTGGTCACCAAGGACCAATCAGAGCAACGCTGTTTTCCATATTTAAAATGGAAATATAAGTGATCCAATCGGAACAAAGCTTATTTACATATCAAATATTAATGAGAAATCCGGTGGTCTCAAATACCAAGGGGAAAAACCAACTAGAATAGCTTGAAAAATGGCATCCTGGGCATTTTCAACCCAAATGTGTGATGTCTTTTTGTTGTGCAAACCGCAGAAAAAGACATCAAAGATTGTTGAAGACAAAATTGATGGCATTGTCCAATGCCATCAATTTAAATGTGATTTGAAAGTAGCCTCACTTCAGTAATCCCCCCCCCCCCCGAGTCTCTGACCAAGTTGTGTCCCTCACTCACGTGTGCAAAACATGCACAACAAGCTAGCCTTAGCCACGGCTGCTTCGTTGGTAGCATGACTTATGTGTAACAGAGTGTTACTGTAACACTAAATGTTACCGGTTTAAAGTTTTTACTTTTTGAGAACAGCTACACAGTCATTAAAAATCAGGAGGTGATAAACGTACCTGTCGAGCAGAAGTGTTGCTAATTCTGGTTCGATTCTGAATGCTCTCAGCTGCCTGTGGTCCCTCCACCTCTCGAAGGCAGCTTCTATGTTCAGCCTTGTTTTGTCGGGGGCGCGCCCGCGAGTGCACGGCAGCTGATGGACAGCTTGTCGGTCACACCCCCCGTCTGTGATTGGTTGTTCTTCCTCGGGCGCGGTGGCTTCTTAAAAATCGAATTAAAGGTACAAGATGGGGCCAGGGAGAAATGATTTTTTTTTTCACAAATAATTGTACCAATGTGCTACTGTCAGGTTTATACGGACAGTTTGAACAAACATGACAAAGAGATTTTTATGAAAAGATTGCAAACAAGCCTTTAAAGAAATAGTCATCATCCAGCTACGTGTACTGGAAGCAGTGCAGCCAAGGTAAACGCTACGAAATGACTGTTGGGAATAAATTAGAATTTAGTTTGTAAATGTAGACGAGTGCGTGATAGTGTTTAGGCCAGCAGAGAAGGCGTTCTAGCAAACATTCCTTCATTCATTCTTGCTGACGTCTGATGCGATGTTGCTTATCAGGCTGTTGTCTCCCTTTCAAGGTATAACAGTCTGGTGACAGGTCAGCGGGCGCAGTGCATCATTGCCATCTGCTGGGTTCTCTCCATCATCATTGGTCTCACCCCAATGATGGGCTGGCACAAGTTCTCTGAGAAGAATACCCACGAGTGCCCACCGGGTCTGATGACGTGCCTCTTCGAAGAGGTGGTGGTTATGGATTACATGGTGTACTTCAACTTTTTTGCCTGTGTCATGATTCCCCTGCTGCTGATGCTGGCCATCTACCTGTGCATCTTCATGGCAGCTCGTCACCAGCTCAAGCTCATTGAGGTCAAGGCGGTTCACGGGGAAAAGTCTCGCTCCACTCTCCAAAAAGAGGTCCAAGCTGCCAAGTCTCTGGCCATCATAGTGGGACTGTTTGCTGTCTGCTGGCTGCCATTACACATCATGAACTGCTTCACTCTGTTCTGCCCCGAGTGTCAGCGTCCTCCGCTCTTGATCTTCTACGTGGCCATTATCCTGTCGCACGGCAACTCGGTGGTCAACCCCTTCATCTACGCCTACCGCATCCGAGAGTTTCGGCAAACCTTCCGGAAAATCATCCGTCGCCACATCTTGGGCCGGCAAGAGCTGCCGGAGAAAAAAGGTAGTCAGCGCAACTCGCTTCACAGAAGCTTCACAAACTCCATCAGGCTCAAGGCAAACGGTCTCAGCTTTGACCTTTGCACCCAGCAGGGCAGCAGCAACTCTGAAAACTCCGCTCATGTCTCCCCCGTAGGGGGCGGTCTCTTGGCGGTATCCCAAACGCCTCTGTCACTTGTGGTCCCGAATGGTCCCAAAATGCATCCCATCAGACAGACTGAAGTACCCATCTGTCATCATCGGCAGTTTTTGGCGGCAGCGGAGGCTGCGGAGGAATATAAACTGCAGAAGCAGATCGCCGCCCAGGTGGAACCACAGTTTAACAGGCAGAACAGGGAAAGCACCCCGAGTGAGCTGACTAAAGCATCTTGACACACGCAGCATTCAGTCATCAACACAACACTGGTCAATTGGGTTTTGAAATACTGAGCCAGCCTGAGGAAACATGCTGCCGATCTCTCTAAAGCAGTGATTTCCAAATAATGTGCCCCAAAACATCATCGGCATCTTCGGCCCTGGGAAATGATTCAATTTGGTCTGAAAATGATTGACTATCAATCGTGGATCTTTGTTCAACTATCCATACCAGTGACACATAGTGGCAGGCAGAACAACTAAATGCTCCCCCACTTTGTGGCAGAAGGTACATGCAGTCATTATTGTCAGATTTTTTTATTTGGTGGTGTGCAGTGAGATTTTGTTTTTTCCCAACGTAAAATACAATCCTCTGTGTTAGCTCAATAAAGGTCAGGAAGAACTGCTCGAAACCAAAGGTCAAACTAAAACCCCGGGGGCCAGATCCAGCCCGCCGATCACTTTTTGCGGCCCACTAAAGCAAAACAAGTGTGTCTACTTCCATTTACTTCAATTTCTTTATTCTTACAGATATTACAAGCATTGTTTTTGGACGAGTATTTCTGGACTTTGTGTTTGTAGCATGCTCTGGGTAACTGAGTATATACGATTTGGTTTTAGACTCTGGAAAATGTATTCGCCTAACAAAAGATTTTCAAACCTCAATCAATCAATTCTGTCCTCGCAACTATTTGCATGTCATGTTCATTTGCAGGATCTTCAGTTGCTTGGGAAGTGATACGATAATTTAAAAGAAATTGATATGCCCTTGGAGATGACGTACTAAACACTGTAATCTGAAATGATGGCATCTAATCTTGGGAAAGGATCGTTTGCAGAATTTGGCACACTTCTTATTTGGTGAGTGTTTTGATTCAAATGTATCCGCAATGTTTTCAAGTTCAGACTTTCTGAGTTGGGCATCACAAATCATTTGAACCCGCTTGTAAATGATTTCATCTCATCCGTGGGCAAGTTAAGAGTTATATTATGCTCTCAAGACTTAAATTGGCCGTAGATGGAATCTCTCAAGTGCTCGCTTGAACTGTCTATTCAATTGAAGTTATTTTTGTACTGTACTTCCGTTAAATAGAAGGTCACAATATTTATTTTCTCCCAAGTTATCATTCTGGCTTTCGGAATCGTTCCAGCATTTCCATTGGCTCTGTAAGAGTTGGGGTCATTTCTCATATTAGATTGGGAATTATTGGAGAAAGATCTGGTTTACCCATCCTGGGAAAAGCGTATTTAATCAGTCAGTCTATCTTTGGAGCTCTTTATTTTCCCAGTGTTACTCTCGGTTCCCCTGTGAGTTCAGGTTAGAAGAGTCAGGGCCTACTTCTGTTTGAAATGGTCCCCAGGGGGCAAAAGTACTTTTTCAACATTTACCACAGAGACTGCCGGGGTCTACGTCCTCAGTTTCTATTCTGATGGGTTGACCATATGGCTAAAATGCATGTTAGTTTGCAACAGTACAAAATAAGGACATCATTTCTGCTTGTTGCTATTTTCACCATTCAGAACTTCTGTATTTTAGACAAGCTCAGAGTGGTGGGTCAGCAAATGTAATAAAAGGGCTGGAAAATGCAACGCAAAATGATTATACTTCACACTGTCTGCACTCACATTTCAAGAAATCACGAGCTATATACTCCTAATAAATTAAAAAAGGTTACTGCTCAACCTTTCCCAACTTACGCACGATGGTTTCACTCAGGTTCACATCGTGAAATAGTGTGCATACTGTGCATATCGCCAACAGGGACTGCAGCCTCGCCCGTGGTTTCATTGCAACTCCCTGCTGAGTTCAACTATTCATTGTCAAAGGGAAATCCGCCAAGCAAGCAAGCAAGCAAGAGCCCCCCCCCCACCCCACCCCTCTCATTTTGCGACACTGACACTTGCTGGCGGTTCACCCAAACTACACCTAATCTGGGACTGGATATTCATACATTGAAGATGGAAACAAGTTACATGTTGAAGGTTCAAAGAAAAGTTTTGAAATGGTCGCACAGTAAAAATGATTGGATCATTTTGGTTGATCATTACTACTTGTACTCATTTGGGGTGTGGGTGATCAGGAGCTTTTCCCAGCCAATCGCGGAGGCTCACACACACGCACACAGAAAAAAAGGCCTTTCAATTGAATGAATTCGAACATCAGTTGCACATGATTACAATGTGGTAAACTGCTGTCATAAGAAATAAAATAAAAAAGCCTTCTCCTGTGAAATGACGCCAGTTAACCACATTGCAATTATGTGCAACCTGATGTACACATTTTCAAACCAACTAAATTCAAGACTATTTGTCAGTATGGACAAACATTTGCACCTTTCAGTCTTCAATGAATGTAAACTTCCCCCCTGGCATTGCGACTTTCTACTCCACACAGGTGGAAAGGATTCGAACCATGAACCTCGCAACTGTGAGGCAACGTGCTGCGGATAATAACAGCCCACCAAATTACATTTTACATTTAATTGTATTATTACAACCCACCCATTTATTCTTATGTATTATTATCCATCCATTTTCTGCACCGATGTTATCTATCATTTGCTCAGATTTTAAAGATTCATTTTGCACTGAAAATGCTACATATCCATTTTCTACACCGCTTCTCCTCACCAGGGTCACTGGCGTGCCGGATCCTATCGCAGCTATCTTCGGGCGAGAGGCGGGGTACACCCTGAACCGGTCGCCACACACATAGAAACAAACAACCATTCCACCTACGGGCAATTTAGACTCAGCATTCATGATGTTGGCACACCAGCACACCTGCCGATTGTGAGGAAAAAGTGTGGGTGTGATGAAGAACCTGATCTGAACAGATTATCAATGTTGAGTGCAGAGCAGTTTATTGGTCCTGCCCGAATGCAAGTCATCTCCTATTCTTCACCCATGCAAGCAATACTTCATCATTCTTTCCACGAGAAATATTTGACATCCTCGTTGTTGAGTTTTTTTGTTATCTCGTCCCCTTTGACAAAGTGCAGTGACCCCAGGTTCATCCCGACGTTGCTTCACATGTAAGCCGTGCAACGCTTTCCCATGTTACCAAGGCGACTGACCCGTTACACCAGCCTGGGTTGCAGCACTTGTCTCGTCTTCACGTGTTTCCGGACGCTTACGGGCCAGACGATGAATTTTGACTTTCGTCGGCCTGCTCATGAGTTTCCTCTGCCTGTTTTTACTCTGTACTTTTGGGTCCTCCCGAGAAGCTGAGGTCGTGTCATCCTGCCGAGTTGCGGTGCGATCTTGAGGGGCTTTTCCGGTCTTTTCCCCCTGAAGTGCGTCACTTGTCACACCTTCCTCAGTTGCTCCAGTTGTCTCATCCTCCTCAGGAATTTCAGGGAGATAAAGTGTCACCATTTCTTGTCCGTTTCGGCATTTCCTTTGCTTCTTTTCAAGGGACATTTTTTTCAGCTTGTGGTGGATCTGTAGGAGCGCCAGTATGCATTTCCAAGTCCTAAAACAGATATTCCATGCAAAATAATCATAGTGACAAAGGCATCAAAGTCAGCAAAGCCCTTACTTGTCTTTCTTTGTTACCTCCATCACCTCTTTGAAATGTTGTAATATATTTCTCTACAGTATAGTATTTTGTTTTATGGTGTGTCAATTTAATGTGCCCATCTGCCATGCATCTACCGTGAAAATGTCTTTCCAGTTGAAAGATGTTTGAGGGTTTTCCTGCATGTGATACTCTTGGATGAGGGTGGGACTCAACTTAAAACACCCTCTACAGGATTAAATAATAATAATAAAAAATATCTCATTTGGTGATCAGATAAATGGTATTTTAGAGAATAAGCTCTGGGTGGGACAGCACGATAGGGTTGTGGTGAGCACATCTGCCTCACAGTTCTGAGGTCTGGGGTTTGAATCTTGGCTCTGGTGTTCCTGTGTTTCAGGGTATTCTGGTTTCCTCGCACATTCCAAAAAAAAAAATTTTTTTTTTGGAATGTGCGATGTGTTCAGGAGGAGCGGTGTGGTTTTTGTCCTGGCCGTGGAACAGTGGACCAGCTCTACACGCTCGGCAGGGTCCTCGAGGGTGCATCGGAGTTCGCCCAACCAGTCTACATGTGCTTTGTGGACTTGGAGAAGGCGTTTTTGACCATGTCCCTCTGGGAGTCCTGTGGGTGGTGCTTCGGGAGATCGACAGGCGGATCGGTGCACCGTCTGCAGTGATGCAGACTTTGTATCGGTCCGTTGTGGTAAAGAAGGAGCTAAGCCGCAAGGCGAAGCTCTCGATTTACCGGCCGATCTACGTTCCTACCCTCACCTATGTGAGCTGTGGGTCGTGCCTGAAAGAACAAGATCCCGGATACAAGCGGCCGAAATTAGTTTCCTCCACAGGGTATCCGGCTCTCCCTTAGAGCCGCTGCTCCTTCACACCGAGAGGAGCCAGATGAGGAGGCTGGGGCATCTGATTCAGACGCCTCCCTGGTGAGGTGTTCCAGGCACGTCCCACCGGGAGGAGACCCAGGGGACGACCCGGGACACTCCCGGCTGGCCTGGGAACGCCTCGGGATCCCCTCGCAAGAGCTGTAGGAAGTGGCTGGGGAGAGGGAAGTCTGGGCGTCCCTGCTAAAGCTACTGGCCCTGCGACCCGACCTTGGATGAGCAGAAGAAAATGGATGGATGGATGGATGGATGGGTGGATGTTTCGCAAAGTATTTTTTTTTAACTCAATCAATGTGTAAGAGAAATATATATAAAATGTTTTTAACAACATTCCAGTTTTTTTGTACAGAATTCTTTGGCAAGCCACAATATAAAAAACCTTTTCAGAGACAAGAGTGTCTTTATTTCTGTGTGTCGAAAATCCATGGAGACCAGCCACAGTGGTCCCCCTTTTCATGCGTTTAACAGTATCTGGATTTTACAGGAATGCAATTGTATGTGTGTGTGTGTGTGTGTCATCTCTGCATCTCATTCATACTGTGTCTCCCTGCAAGCTGAGTCTTTGTGTAGAGCACAAAACCGATTTAACAGCCTCCGTGTTGGTGACTCTCTGGACTCTGAACAACGGGGGGAAAACAAACTTTGTATCAGAAGGAGAAATGTTTGTCACCGTCCTGTTTGGAGGTTTGAAATATTCATATTGCACTTACTTTTGCCGACTGTATTTAGTTGTGCGAGTGTTTTATTTGATATACTGTACATGTTTTAAATAATGCTTGAACCACATGATCTCACATCATTAATGTGTGTGTCAATTATACTTTTTATACTGACTTTTCTTGACAGAAAGCAGAACGGAAATGTTTAACATCAACTGCAAACTGATACACTTTGTCCACAATTTAAAGGAGCGTTGTGGTGTGGACTTGAAAGGTATTAACCAAGGCTCGAATAAGTTTTGTGACTTTTTTTTTCTTCTTGCAGTTCAAATCCATGAGTCATTTGTAAAAGCACTGACCCACTTGATTTCTCTTTTAACCTTACCAATGAGTAAAAGGCAAATACGGTGTCATGAAAAAGTATTGCCCCCCTTCTGAAATTGCATAGTTTCCCCACTTTAATGTTTAAGATCGTCAACCAAATGTAAATATCAGACAACGATATAACCCGGGTAAACATAAAATGCTGTTTTCAAATGCCGCTTTAATTTATTACGTAAAAAAAACACACAAAAAAACAACTATTCAAAGCTACCTGGCCCTGTGTGGAAAACGTAACCCCCCCCCCGCCCCGCCCCTTTTAAAATCATGAATTAACTGTGGCTAATCAAAGCCGGCCTCCAAAGATTACCCCAAGAGAACAGCAATGACTCATCCAGGAGGTCATAAAGGAACCCTGGAGAACATCTAAAGAAGTGCAGGCCTCCTTTGCCTCAGTTAAAGTGAGGGTTGTTCTTCCGTGTTCATGACACAACAATAAGCAAGAGACTGGGCAAAAATGGCATCCATGGCAGAGTTCCAAGGCGACTTTGCCTTGTCAAAGTCTGGACTTGAATCGTATGGAAATGCACTTGCATGACCTCAAAAAGGCCGTTCATGCTCGAAAAACCTCCATTGTTGCTGAATTCTAATAATTCTGCAAGGAAGAGTGGGCCAAAATATCTCCACGGAGATGTGAAAGACTCATTGGCAGCTACAGAAAATGCTTGATGGCCCAACCAGTACTGGGCCTTCTCAACAAGGACAGAGAAGAAAAAGGAACACTTGGTCCTGATATATTAGTGATGTTTAACTCTTTTTAATAAATATTGCATGACATGATGTGAAATGTGAAAAGCAACATTACAGGAAGCATAGGAAGCTTTTTTTTTTTTTTTTTATATCACAACTTATCTAACGTTGACGGTTGGATTTGAAAAGTATGCATCCGAACAAGACACTGTTGTATCTTACAGACTGTGTGGACCTAATGAACTGCAACGGGACAGTAATGAACTTAGAAACCAAGCAGTTCAGTGTGGATCTGGCCAGCAGCTTGCTGGCAGAGAGGCAGCACTATGTCCTCCTACAAGTTTGTCGTGAGTCCTCCTCTTCCACTCTGAAGAGAAACTAAATGACATCACACATAGAAGAATAAGGGACCGTATTTGGCGACTTAAGTTGAAATCGGTGTCAGACTCCGATCAGGCGGTGAAATCAAGTGATTTCCCCCAGCCGGAATAGAACAGAATAGAATACGCCTATATTGGTCCTGCAATGGCGACATGCAGGTTTTACAGCAACAAAGTGGAGAGCAGAAGCAACTGTGGCAACTTTACACCAATAATAAATACTGCAGTCTATGTGGATGTGAATGGGAAACTGCAATTAATAAATAGTGACATGCGAGACACAGCTTAAATAGAAGTGAATATAAGCAGCAGCAAGAATAGTCAGCAGCATTATAAGTAGAGATGAAAAGATGATGTATCAATATTTTTGACAATGTTTATTGATTATGAGTGGTTGCAGTTTTGAGTGGTGGAGAACTGCACTGCATCATACTGGGAGCTGATTTTGCCCCTGCATGTACAGTGACGCTATGAAAGATAAAATAAGCAACATCTCTGCACCTGTAATAATAAACATTGTCAAATTATGATCAATCTGAAATTATTAACAAAAATGAGTCTTCTTCTCTTATCTGTACATTGATTTTGGAGCATATAACAAGATAATAACATCATGCATATCTACATGTATTTTTCTTTAGGAAGCGATAACAATGGAGGCCAGAAGTATATTTCCCTCGTACACAATGTCAGCCAGAGACATCCAGAATTAAAAGGTGACTTAACCTAGCAAGTGATCAAAAATGCTTATCCGAAGGAAAAATCTGATTGACAAGTGAAGTTGTCGTACTGGCTTTGCAAATCATTCTGCTGCAGAGCTCCTGAGGAAAGTGTGCAACCCTGGCCAAGAGCGAGACGAGAAGGTCAGAGGGCGCATACGCAGGAAGGGTCTGGCCCGCCACGGCTGGAGCCAAAATGTCTGTCAACCATGAGCAGTGCCCTCCATCCATCCGCTCATTTGAACCTCTTAATCTGTTGAGGGTCATAGGCTGAGGCCGGCCGGGTACGCCCCTCCTGATTTCCGTTCAATCGCAGGGCACATACAGACAAGCAACCACTCGCACCTGTGCTCTTATTGCGGCTCCCTGCTCAGGTCAGCTATTCATTGTCAAAGGGAAGAGTAAATACCACGTAAGAAATACGTACAACAAGTTAAAACACTATATTGGCATATCAATAAATTACATGTGAGAGAGTGAAGTCGATCAGTTTATACCACAGTACCTTTAAATCATTGCACACTAATCTGTGATATTCATCATCCATTTTCCGACTTTGGGTGACAAAAAAGATGGCAGACATTTCATAGCCATCGGGTGTATTTCAATTGTCTCCTTGCATGCTTTTTTTCGCCTTTTATTAAATTGTATCTCTCATGATTTTCAATGCGTTTGTCCTGTCTCTTGTGTACTTCAGGGTTAACATGTTTCCCTCGACACCATTCTGGGCCAGTAAAGAAGTGTGCATGTCACAGAGGGAAGCGGAATCATTTTGTGATCGTCATTAAAGGCTGAATATTTGGTTCAGTTTATCTATTACAAACAGCTTAAAATTTGTCATTTCTGTCCAAACGCCCAAAGGGAGTTGAATCATTTAGATCGCAAAGCATACAGAAGAAAAAGTCGGAATCTCTCATGCTGCTCTTGGTGAAACTAGTCATCATACTTGCACATGAGAAACATCGTTTCCAAGTCAGTTAATAACAAACGTTAGCAAACAGCAGTGAGGAGGTGTGTCAGTGTGACGCAGAGCTGTCGATGATGCAAAAACAGGTGGAAACAGACGCAGTTTGCTGGGCTGAATCCTGAAAAGCTGCCAAAATGTCTGAAGGCCAGTTTGAATCGCTGGAGACAACTCTGGAGACGTACATTCCAAAAGCTGAGCTGAAAGAGGTCAAACGCATCTTATTTGGCAAGGACACCAAGTGAGTTGAAATAGTTTGCTGCTCTCACTTTCTTCTTTCACATTCTTTCGGCCTCTTCTGCTCGCGGTCAATTCTTTATTCAGATGAGTGAAGTGGACTTTGCTCAGTTTGATCATTGTGCAGCAGTGTGATCTTTGCCCCTTTTGCACTAGTCGAAACAGCTTGCTTTGCGCAAGGCAAACAGGACAATTCTACACAGCGTAGCCTCCTCGTGGTGCGGCAAACGATATTTCTGACTCAACAGCAAAGTTGCCTCAATGCTTGTATGGAATTACTGTATGCACACTATGAAGGATGCATTTGACCATGGTAGCAGCTACTGCGTGCTTAAAATGTCTTTAAATCTCATAAAAGCTGTGGTAACATATTAGGTGAATATCAGTCATAATAAAATTGTAAGCAACCTATCAGGGTTTCTCCCCCCCCCCCCCCCCCCCCCGATTAGCTTTGAAGGTGTCTTTTCTAATCTGGAACACACAATGATACGAGCCAGCACTTTAAAGTCAATTAGTGCACATAACAAATCTGTTGCACCCTCAATTACAACATATCCATCCATCCATCCATTGTCTGTACCACTTGGGTGGCGGGCGTGCTGAAGCCTATCCCAGCTATCTTTCGGCAAGAGGTGGGGTGCACCCCGAACTGGTCGCCAGCCAATCGCAGGGCACATATATAAAAAAAACAACCATCCACACTCACACCTACAGGCAATTTAGAGTCGTCAATTAACCTACCATGCATGTTTTTGGGATGTGGGAGGAAACCGGAGTGGCCGGAGAAAACTCACCCAGTCACGGGGAGAACATGCAAACTCTACACAGGCAGGGCTGGGATTTGAACCTTAGAACCGTGAGGCAGGTGTGCTAACCAGTCGCCCACCGTGCCGCCTTACAACACATCAGCGGATTTAATTAGCCTACAGCATATAAATAACTAACACGTTTACAACAAAGTCGGAATGATGTACACACATTCCTATCACATATCAATACAAGCACTGAAATAATGCAGTTTTCTGTTGGCCTAAAGAGTTTTCATATGTTCCAGTAGCATTGTGAATTTCCAATGTGGAATGTCATCTACATATAGGATGCTGGACCTCCCATCAGGTGCTGTGGAGGCTGCACGGCACGGTGACTTTGAACTGAAAGGCTACAGCTTTCAGGCCACGGAGGAACAGCTGAGGCTGCCCAGAAGGATCCGAGTGGGACTTGTGCAGCATCACATTGTTCTTCCCACAGACGCACCCATCATGGACCAGGTCAGGGAGCTGATGGCAAGAACCGGAACACGCATTTCACTGAATTCATACAAACACCGGTCCTCTCCCAACAGGTCAATGCTCTGCACAACCGGGTCGGTCAAATAGTGGAAGGAGCGGCCATGTGTGGCGTGAACATTATCTGCTTTCAGGAAACGTGGAGTAAGTGTGACCGTGATTTTTTAATATATATTTTTTTAAATAGAAGAAAACATTTGTGACTGACCTGCGTTTGCTGAATGCAGCCATGCCGTTTGCGTTCTGCACCCGTGAGAAAGAACCGTGGACGGAATTTGCAGAGTCTGCCGAGAATGGAAATACCACACGCTTCTGCCAGGAGGTGACCGAACAGAGATCTTACATATATGGGCAGAAGTATTGAGACTTCTGATGCTGCTAGACACGTTTATTTTCTGCAAATCATAATTCTATCCTCCCATCCAAATTGAATAGTTATTGCGGGGCAGACACCCTATGGAAAAAAAAAAACAAAAAAAAAAACTCCCACACATTCACAAACTCCAAAATGGCCTGGTGCTCTAATACTTTTGTCCATTTAATGTAATAAGAAGATGTGCTTTGGTTTAGTACACAAGCATAATGAATGATATTGTGATTCTCCCTCTAGTTGGCCAAAAAGTACAATATGGTGATTATCTCTCCAATTTTGGAGCGGGACGAGATGCACGACAGTCTGTGGAACACGGCAGTGGTGATCTCCAACTCTGGAAATGTGCTGGGGAAGAGCAGGAAGAATCATATTCCCAGAATTGGAGACTTTAACGAGGTCAACTTGTCTTTTCTTTTCGATTCCCTGACCCGCTGTCGATTTTTACCGAAACGGTCTTTTTGCTTTGCTCTCAGTCGACATATTATATGGAAGGTGACACTGGCCACACAGTATTCCAGACACAATTTGGGAAGATAGCCGTCAATATCTGCTATGGACGCCATCACCCCCTTAACTGGTTCATGTACAGTATGAATGGAGCTGAGATCATCTTTAACCCTTCTGCTACTGTTGGTGCCCTAAGGTAGGCACTGGTGGAACCCTTGACTGAAGAAGAGAATGTTTCTATTCCTAATAACAACATTATAATACTAATACCACGTATCAAAAACAACAACTACATTCTAATTTCTAATAGTTCCAAAGTGGGAATTTGTTTTCACATTATTTTTATTATGATATAGACAAATTATGGGGGGGGAAAAAAGAAGCATGAAGTGTCTCGTTTAATGATCAACTGGGTGTACGCAGCGTCTTGCTCCTTTGACAAGGTCACAGCCACACAGCTGCTACATACACAGCCAGCTTACCATTTAGCGTTGCCGATTAAAACCCATATACAATGCTTGTTGTGTACTGTATATGACTTAATAATGACAATAGTGGTGCCCTCTGCTTTCGGTAGGCTGCTGGATGCCATCACTGCGCTGTCTGTAATATTATTGTATATTCTTTCTCTAGTGAGCCTATGTGGCCTATAGAGGCCAGGAATGCAGCCATAGCGAACCACTGTTTCACCTGTGCAATAAATCGAGTTGGGACAGTAAGTTCGAGTCACCTGCATTTGAAAATTGTTATTTTGTATTGGATATGATTTGTTTCACATTGCTGTTTTGTAGTGAGAACATCTGGTCTACATCAATAACATATGCCTTTTATTTCCTGCAGGAGCATTTCAAAAGTGAATTTACATCTGGTGATGGACAAAAAGGTAGGGTCGTAACCATTACTCAAAGCATTTAGTGTCAGTATTACATTTTCAACTTAATACAGAAATTCAAATTCTATTTATCCTCAATGTTACTGAATGTAGAAATATAATCCTGAGGTCATTTGAATGGGATTCATTTCATTGGTCAATAAAAGGATACATAGACCATTAGTGAGAGTTTGAGCACTGGATTAGAAGATTTACTGACTCACTTTCATGTATACTGTATATTTATACACAATATTCTTTGACGGTTTAAGTGTGATGTTTATTTCAGTCCTTTTCTATACTTAGTCTGTGGCCAGAAAGCAGACGACACAGTTGTGTTATTTCTGCGTATACAGTACTATGGATGTACAATGACAATAAAGATCATTCTGATTTTGACTTGACTGAGTGAGTGTCACGTCTCGTATCATGGTAGCAAATTTTATGACTTTAGTGAAATACACTGTCATGTAAACAAATCCAGTGGGTACGGAAAGTAGTCAGACTCTTCTTTTATATTGCACCCATTTGCTAAAATCATTTAAGTTCATTTTTCCCCTCATCAATGTACACACAGCAGCCCATATTGACAGGGGAAAAAAACGGAATTGTTGAAACGTTTGCAGATGTATTAAAAATGAAAAACTGAAATATCACACAGCCATAAGTATTCAGACCCTTTGCTCAGTATTGAGTAGAAGCACCCTTTTGAGCTAATACAGCCATTAGTCTTTTTGGGAATGATGCAACAAGTTTTTCACACCTGGATTTGGGGATCCTCTGCAATTCCTCCTTGCAGATCCTCTCCAGTTCTGTCAGGTTGGATGGTGAACGTTGGTGGACAGCCATTTTCAGGTCTTTCCAGAGATGCTCAATTGGGTTTAAGTCAGGGGTCTGGCTGGGCCATTCAAAAACAGTCACGGAGTTGTTCTGAAGCCACTCCTTCGGTATTTTAGCTGTGTGCTTAGGGTCATTGTCTTGTTGGAAGGTGAACCTTCGGCCCAGTCTGAGGTTCTGAGCACTCTGGACAAGTCTTTCCTCCAGGATAACCCTGTGCATGGCCACATTCATCTTTTCTTCGATTGAAATCAGTCGTCCTATCCCTGCAGCTGAAAAACACCCCCACAGCATGATGTTACCACCACCATGCTTCACTGTTGGGACTGTATTGCACTGGTGATGAGCAGTGCCTGGTTTTCTCCACACATACCGGTTAGAATAAAGGCCAAACATTTCTATCTTGGTCTCATCAGACCAGAGAATCTTATTTCTCCTTCAGGTGTTTATTTGGCAAACTCCATGCAGGCTTTCATGTGTCTTGCACTGAGGAGAGGTTTACGTCGGGTCACTCCGCCATAAAGCCACGACCGGTGGAGGGCAGCAGTGATGGTTGACTTTCTAGAATGTTCTCCTATCTCCCGACTGCATCTCTGGAGCTCAGCCACAGTGGTCTTTGGGTTGTTCTTTACCTCTCTCACAAAAGGCTCTTCTCCCCCGATTGCTCAGTTTGGCCGCACGGCCAGCTCTAGGAAGGGTTCTGATCATCCCAAACGTCTTCCATTTCAGGATTATGGAGGCCACTGTGCTCTTAGGAACCTAACGTGCAGCAGAATATTTTTTTGTAACCTTGGCCAGATCTGTGCCCTGCCACAATTCTGTCTCTGAGCTCTTCAGACAGTTCCTTTGACCTCATGATTCTCATTTGCTCTGGCATGCACTAGTGAGCTGTAAGGTCTTATATAGACAGGTGTGTGGCTTTCCTAATCAAGTGCAATCAGTATAATCAAACACAGCTGGACTCCAATGAAGGTGTAGAACCATCTCAAGGATGATCAGAAGAAATGGACATCACCAGAGTTAAATATGAGTGTCACAGCAAAGGGTCTGCATACTTATGGCCGTGTGATATTTCAGTTTTTCTTTTTTCATAAATCAGCAAAGCTTTCAACAATTCAGTTTTTTTTTGTCAATATGGGGTGCTGTGTATACATTGATGAGGGAAAAAAATGAACTTAAAGGATTTGGCTGCAATATAACAAAGAGGGAAAAATTTAAGGGGGTCTGAAAACTTTCCGTACCCACTGTAAGCTACATTCACAGCATATATATATTGCCTTTGGTGATGTTTGCAGCTCACCATGACTTTGGCCACTTCTACGGATCCAGTTATGTGGCTGCCCCCGATGGAAGTCGCACCCCAGGGCTCTCCAGGACTCATGATGGACTACTGGTGGTAGAAATGGACCTCAACCTGAACCGCCAAATCAGTGACAAATGGAGTTTCAAGGTTAACAAATTCCACATGGATGACTTGCTTCTTGTTTTATTGTATTCAACATTTCAGATTTTTTTTAATCAATAGAAGGTAGTTGTATAGCAACAAGTTATTTGCACATTTCTGTAAATCAAAGTCAATGCCACTGTAGATCCATCATGATACAAAATGCTTTCGAAATCTCTTTTTTTCCCGTAGATAACTGGGCGGTACCCTGAGTATGCTGAGGACCTTACCAATGCTGTCAGACATGACTTCAAGCCCCAAATAGTGAAGGAATAGATACAAGCAAAAACTGAACCTCTTCAGATGAAGTTCTTAACTGGTCTCACTTTAGCACCCACATTTTCCCATTGTCATAAAGTTAATGAGTCAAACCAAGCATAGAAGAAACAGCGTTGAAAAACGTCATTAGTTTTTACACATTCTTGCATGTGTAATGAGCATTTTCAAAGGACATTAAGAAACTGAGGAAGACCAGCGTATTTCTGACTCGTCAAAATATATTTTTGCAAATTAAAAGACATATCTTGTATCTGATGCACATGAAATATTTCACTGTTTGCAACCAGGTCCTGACCCATCAGTTGAGAATCACTCCTCTACAGTATGACACACGTTCAGCCAGTCAGTATTTAATTGATGAACTGGAAAAGCCCGTTTTTGCATCTTCTCTTCACAAAATAAAATTACATTTTATAATGCAAATGTGAGCTATGCAGTATTCATGCAGATGAGAATTACAAGAATGAGGTTTAAGGTTCAAATGCTTTAATTACAGCATTTAAAAAATCCAAACAGACCTCTGTGTTCTCTTGAAGATCAAAAGAATCTGAAGTGTATGATTGTTGAATTCAAACTATAATTGTGAGAAGTATTGTGCATTAACTTTTGAAACCAGTAAAGATGGCATGGCAAATTGTTCACTCTCATCAACAATGAACACAGCACCTGTTCAGCCCACAAACAAAACATGCTCCAGATGTCATGTTTCCATGACAACAAACAGAAGCTTTTCTCAACCCCAAAAAAGTGACAGGAAAGTTCACGATCTTTAAGCACGCTCTTCTTTAGGCAGCTTCTGCTTTGGAATATTTTATGGAATCCGATTTCCCTTCAGTATGAATAGTCTTATCTGAGATTGGTTCATAATATACACTCACTGGACACCTCATTAAGTACACCACTAATTCCCTCATAGGATTAATAATCTATCTACAGAGCAGTGGAAAAAGTATTATCCCCCTTCTCAAATTCTTGTATATTTTTTGCATAGTTTCCCCTAATTTAATGTTTAAGATAATCAAACAGATGTAAATATCAACAAATATAACCCAAGTGAACTTAAAATGCAGTACTTTAAATGGTGATTTTATTTATTAAGGAAAATATATTCAGCTACCTGGCCCTGTGTGAAATATTACCCCCTTTGTTAAATCATGAATTAATTGTGGCTAATCATATCATTTTCGGTTCATTTTAATAGATCCCACACAAGCCTGATTACCTCCAGACCTGTTAAAATCAATAATTCATCAACAGAATCTGTCAAGACAAAATCAAGTCTGACAAAAGGTCTAAAAAAGATGCAACAAAATGACATGATCCAGAAAAATTCCAGAACAGTTGAGAAATAAAGTAATTGACTATCAGTCTGGAAAGGGTTACAAAATCCATTTTCTAAGGCTTTACGATTCCAGCAAACCATAGGGAGAGCCATTATCCTCACATGGAGAAAACATGGAAGAGTGGTGAACCTTCCCAGGAGTGACCGGCCTACTAAGATTACCCCAAGAGAACAGCAATGACTCATCCAAGAGTCCACAAAGGAACTCAGGACAACCTCTAAAGAACTGCAGGCCTCCCTTGCCTCCGTTAAGGTCAATGTTTATGACACAACAATAAGAAAGAGACTGGGCAAAAATGGCCATGGCAGAGTTCCGAGGCATAAACCACTGTTGACCAAAAACAACATAAAGGCTTGTCTTACTTTTGAAACGACGACAACAACAACAACAACAAAACAAGCAAACGTCTGAATGATTCCCAAGACTTTGGGCCAATATTATATGGACTGAAGAGATGAAAGTTGAGCTTTTTGGAAGGCGTGTGTCTCGTTACGTCTGGCGTAAATGTAGCACATCTTTTCAGAAATAGAACATCGTACCAACAGTCAGACATGGCGGTAGTAGTGTGATCATTTTGGGCTGCTTTACTCCTTCAGGACCTGGACAACTTGCTGTGATAGATGGAACCATGAATTCTGCTCTTAAACAGACATTTCTGAAGGACAATGTTCAGCCATCAGTTTATGGCCTCAAGCTGAAGTGCTCTTGGGATCTACAGCAGGATAATGATCCAAAATACACCAGCTAGTCAACTTCTGTATGGCTTAAAAAACAAAATGAAGGTTTTGGAGTGGCCTAGTCAATGTTCAGAATTGAATCTAGTTGCATGACCTTAAAAGGGCCGTTCATGCTCGAAAACTCTCCATTGTTGCTGAACTCAAATAATTCTGCAAGGAAGAGTGGGCCAAAATATCTCCAGAGATGTAAAAGGCACATTGCCAGTTATAGAAAATGCTTGATTTCAGTTGTTGCTGCTGAGAATTGCCCAAACAGTTATTAGGTTTAGGGGGCCATTACTTTTCCACACAGGGCCAGGTAACTTTGAATATATTTGTTTCCCCTTAAATGAAATCACCATTTAAAAACATCATTTTATGTTCACTTGGGCTATATTTGTCCGATATTTACATTTGTTTGATGATCTTAAAGTGGGGAAACTATGCAAAAATATAAGAATTTAAGGGCGCCAATACTTTTTCACAGCACTGTATCTATCTATCTATCGGCATCCTATGCAAGCGCTGTAAAATAATTATTTTACAGTGATTATCATAAATTAATGTTGAGTTTACGTTATTGCAAAATGTTAGAACCACCTTTTTTATGATGCAGCGCAGTTATGCTCCACTGAAAACAGCAACTACAATTAACAATAAACACTGTTAAACTAATACCTCTCTGACAGCACCCATCAAAACATTAAAAAAAAAAATCTTTGTAAGGCAGATTTTAATTACCTGAGACTTTCAAAGCCCAACTAATTTCCCTGTTTCAATTATCATGAACAAAATGTGAGCCAAAGTTGAGTTAGGAGGCCATGAATAAACAAGTAGAACTGACTTGAAACACACAAAGATATGGATAAACATCATAAGACCTGAATAACATGTACACCACTTCCTGAAAACTCCTATCAAGGTCAGAATTTACCACAATTCATCTATTGTATTTGAACACTCCTCTCAAGTTCATGAAAAGCCTAACATTCAAAAATTCTAATAGCATATTCATAGTTATGGATCTGCTCCTCTTTTTAAAAAATACACAGCGTAATTATACACAATTTAGCATCACCTATTGAGTTAATTCCTTAATAGGCTGAGTGGTGTTGGTTGGAAAAGAGGAACATAGGTATGGGAAGCCTCTTTCACTTGAGTGGCTGGACTCAATAGCACCAGTGAGGGTGGTGGAGTAGAAGGGGTTATGGACCCACTGAAGAAGTCCACTATTTAATCAACAGGAGTGCATTATATGAAGTGAAATCCAAATGTTTCAAAAATGTCTATCAGCTCCCTTTAAATATGAAGAGGATGTCCTCATCCGTCCCGTAGCTCCGCCGAGCCTCCTCAAAGTTACTGACGGTGGTGCAGCAGACCCCTATAGTCACACACGCACACAGAGACACACACACACACACACATAATGTAACGTTTAAGCCACAGCTGCTCTAAAGCAACAGCATTGGTAATTACCAATGTTTTTTTTGTTTTTTTTTGACATACGCAGAAGCTATTCAATGGAAATATTTGTATGTTACAACATAATTATTATTGCTGTCCATGAATCCACATGGTATTACTCACGGTCAGAATACGCAGGATTGTTGTACAAGATGCAGCCAGTTGACCTGTTGAAGCCACACAGCACTACAAAATGCCCCTGATACTCTGGTTTTCTGCAGAAACACTTCTGGCCCACAGGGAGGAAACAGCAGTATTTGACGGGTGCAGAGCAAAGTTCACACGTCAAGATGACAGCATTGACGAGCACGATAGCAACATGGCTCTCTTCTAGATGAGACTGGATTTCCTGAATGGTCACAGAGCTGTGGGGAGAAGCGTACAAAAGTCCTCAGTGCTATGTGTGACGAGCTATAAGATGACTTTCAATATTCTCAATCATCCAGGTCATTTCATTCTCAGGGCATTGAATTGACTGCAACTGGACTTTTCCCCTCTCATCTGAGTAGGGTTCATCAGTTCATAGACATAGGACAGCTCTCGCCTGTGTGTTGGTATGGAAGCCCAACTATTTATCCCCAAGTTAGAGGCATGCCCCAACCACAAATGCTATCACTCTTTTGGGATGCAAAACAAGAGTCGAGGATGCATTAAAAAGAGGCCTTTTGCCTGCCAACAACAGTCGTTTGGGTGGTTTGACACTTGTTACTATTCCATTTTGTTGTATGAATAGTTGTGGAGGCAGCTGGAAGCCAAAAGTGGCTGTGTTGGTGTTTGCTCTTGAGTCTCTTTGGAAGAGATGAAACGACAGCATTGTATGTGGTAGATACAGTGGGAGGAAAAAGTATGTGAACCCTTTGAACTTTCTTAAATTTCTGCATAAAATAGTCATAAACTGTGGTCTGATCTTCATCTAGGCGGCACGGTGGCCGACTGGTTAGCACATCTGCCTCACAGTTCTGAGGACCGGGTTTCAAATGCCGGCCCCGCCTGTTCTCCCCGTGCCTGTGTGGGTTTTCTCCGGGTACTAAGGTTTCCTCCCACATCCCAAAAACATGCACGGTAGGTTGATTGAAGACTCTAAATTGCCCAAAGGTGTGAATGTGAGTGTGAATGGTTGTTTGTGCCCTGCGATTGGCTGGCGACCAGTTCAGGGTGTACCCTGCCTCTCGCCTGAAGATAGCTGGGATAGGCTCCAGCATGCCGACAACCCTAGTGAGGAAAAGAAGAACAGAAAATGGATGGATGGATGGATCTTCATCTAAATTACAAAGTCTGCTTAAACTAATACCACACAAACAATCATATCTTTTCACATTTTTATTGAAAATAAGTAAACATTCACAGGACAAAGGAACCTCTATGCTACGGATTCGCCAAGAGCTCATCAGAGTCAGGTGTGAGACAATCCGGAGTCCGATCAATGACACAAGCTTGGAGGTTTGGCTTAATGCTGCTCTGGTGACGAGAAACCCCATACCAGGTCAGAATTGTCTTTTGTCAAGAAGCATTGCCTGATGTGTAACGTGCCTAGCGCAAAAGAGCTCTCAGAAGACCAACAATTGAGAATTGTCGATTTGGCCTGTTACACACAAAGATTTTTGAAATCTTAAAAGATTGTTCATCTGTTACAGATGCCACACATGAAGATAATAAAAATACAAATCGGGCATTTAACAGTTTTGGTCATACTGTGTCGTGTGCTCAGATATTCTCAATACAGAACACAGCACACTTAAAGATTCTGTTCCAGTAATCTTGCGTGATCAAATTTAATCTATCAAAAACGAAGAACAAA
Organism: Phycodurus eques; assembly: GCF_024500275.1. Classification (NCBI taxonomy): domain Eukaryota; kingdom Metazoa; phylum Chordata; class Actinopteri; order Syngnathiformes; family Syngnathidae; genus Phycodurus; species Phycodurus eques. Next base: position 26,344,667 of record NC_084527.1, read on the forward strand.
CACTACTGGATATGTTGCACCGATATTTCCAGAGTGCTGCCGTATGGACCAGATGCGGGAGTGTTGCAGAATGGCGATGTCATCAACAAAATCACTTGCTTTGGAAAATACTTGCCGTCTGGTGAAGCCACTTATACAAGAGACGACATCGGGTAGGATATGTTTGTTTTTGAGTGCGTTTGGAAATGGAATCTGACGCCCTAACTTCACTTGAGAGTGCAAGAGTTCCAAGAGGCAGATCTTCATCCGTGTGTGCTAGGCCAAAAGGCTTCTTTATACTCGCGCGGACGGCGACCGTGCTGACGTCACTGCGGCTGTCCCGCGCGTAGTTTGCCTTTATACTCGAGCGCAACTCATGCGCGCAGTCGGGGGTGCCGCTACGGCTGGTATTGGCGAGGACGCCACAGGGTGGAGTTTCCGCCGCATTTTCTTTTGCCATTTCCGGTAGCCGTTTTTACTTTTCTTTCAGTAACAAGGAACAAAGCAACAACAATGGCGACCGTGGAACAGTGTCTGCTAGAACAAATGGACCTAGATGACCAGATGATACGTTTAATTATGCTGAAAAATCGATCAAGAAGGCGGCGGCGCCGATGGTATGAAGAACCAAGGGGCACACCGAGTATGTCATCACAACATGTGACTAAAACAGACCAATCACGAGAGAGGATCGCAGCAACTATTTTTGCCGTGTGCGCGTCAAGCTACGCAGAGGGGCCGCACGGGCCAATTCGTCGGTCACATGATGCAATGCGGGCGTTGTCGGCCGCGGGAGTATAAAGAGGCCTTAAGACAATCAGAACAATCCAGTTGTGACTGATTCAATTGCCTGAGAATGGGCTACATCCATTTTCTAAACTGCCTGCCTTTTTTGGGTTGGAGGTGAGCTGAAGCCTATCCTAGCTGACCTTGGGCGTGAGGCAGGGTTACCCCTGGACTGTTCTCCAGTCAATTGCAGGGGACATAGAGACAAGCAACGATTTACACTTCACATTCACACCTATGGACAATTTAAAGTCATTAATCAAAGTAACCAGAGAAAACCCTCCCAACCAAGGTGAGAACATGTAATCTCTCAAACATGCAATCTCAAATATTAACAGACATGCAAACACCAAGGCATGAAAAAGGTGACCAAAAAAAAGTGGGGTGGTGTAGGGGGATCCCCCAACCCCCTGCAGAGATGTTTTTTTATTATTTCAACATAAATGTATCAATCTGGAAGACTGAAGAGTCCAATAAAGCAAGAAAAACAAAATTCTTCACGCAGACAAACATTTACACCGCTCAAGCACAAGTTGATGTAAAAATTTAAGGTTAAAATTAAATTTGCCTCATCTTTTTTCCTTTTTTGTTTTGGCCTCCAACTTGAGCCAGGCCCATCTCCAACTGCACCTGATGCCTGCTTCAAGCTGTGCCACATGAATAGCATCCTCCTCTTTAGGCACTCTTCTGGAAAATAATTGACTAGAATTACTGTCTGTTTCGCTTCATTTGTCACTATTACCAACTTCAAAGGCTAATCCCAAATGCATCCTCCAGGAAAATATTAAGTACAATATTTTTCTGTTTTTATTGGCCATTTCTGAATTTGAAGTTAGTTCATTCTGTGTTGTGACATAATCCCTTATCATCGCTCTGTCGCTTAATAAATTTAACATTAACATCATTGAACTAATTAAATAATTGCAAGCGCATTTCCTAATTAATGAAAAATACTCGCGGATCAGCTCGTCGCCAATGTTACGTGTGCTTCGCGGTTCCGCTGGGACCGCAACCAGGGCCATGACCCGCAGTACCTCAACGCGAAAATACAAAAGACCAGTGCAACAAATACCACACTGACTGATCTGCGCAGTGTTTTTTCAAGTTATAAGCGAGCTGAAATATCCACGTTTGGGCAGACAGTGCCAGACAAATACTACAATACATGAAAGCTGTTGTTTTTCTTCATCTAAATGTAAACAAGCGCAGCAGGCCGCTGTCTTCATGGTAACAACGACCTTCCCAACATGGCCGCCACGTAGACATGACAATCAGCCGGACAGGCTTATCTAGTGTTAATACCTATGTCCGGGAAGCCCAGTAGAAGACGTTGTGTGAGGTCATCTGACTTTCTTGTGTCGTTTGATTGGTAAACTAGCCTTTAACGTCACTAGCCCTTAAACTGGATTGGCGCAAACAGCGCCCGATGCGGATGTCCAAGTCACAGTCTCGCGCACAAAATAGTTGATAAATAAAAGTACCAAGCGACATTTAGATCATTGTAAGGGAGTACAAGTACCATTACTTCTTAACAGCAGAAGCGGCCTAAGTGTTTTTTCTGGTCTCGTCAACTCCTGTGGCGGGCGGAACCTCAGGCCAATGCACTCCCATATTAGTTTGCTGCGTAATATTCACAATTACATCGATGTGTGGACGGTGAATGTGTGGAATGGATCTAGCTGCCAGCGTTCCAGGAGTATGAAACACCCTATGACGTCAGCGACGGTGACACCCCCCCAACCCCCAGGAAAAACTGATCGGATCTATACAATTCACGTAAATGGCCTAGTCTGAGTTCAAAACGATGATTTTCGCCTAAAGGCAACTGATTTGCATGCATGTATTAAACACTTCTCCACTGTGCCGCTTTAAATGAATCCCATTTACATTTTGATGTACCTACCATTTCTTCACCACCACTCCTATGTTCTCTGCTTTAAGGAAAAGCTCGTTCACACGATCTTCTTCGGTATCAAAATGCTTCTTATAAAAGGACTGCAAAGGAGAGCACAAACATTACCATGCCAGATGAATGTGTGAAGTAATTTTTTTTTTCAAATTGTATTTGATATTGTCTGAGCAAAGGTACCTGATTCCTAAAGCCCTTATCAACTCCTAGTGTCTGTGTGCAAAAGCAATGCTTGATTCCTAGATGGCACATGAGGTAGGCCAGGTCAATAGTCCACACACTCTCCGTCATTTTCAGGTCCCAGCATGCTCTCTGAAACTGCTCATCACTAATGGGATGAAGGTACCTGCCAGCCCGGACATACAAAAGCTCAAATGTACTCATAATAGCCAATGTTGGGAGCAACGCACTTACAGTGGGGCAAAACGTTTTTATTCAGCCACCAATTGTGCAAGTTCTCCCAATTAAAAAGATGAGAGAGGCCTGTAATTTTCCATCATAGGTGTACCTCACACGCACGCACACACGCGGGCGCACACACACACACACACACACACACAGTATATGTATTATAAATATTTTAATTCCTCAAGGGGACATCCAATTTACCCTGCTATATATGTTTTGCACACCACGTATATCTGATATCGTCAATATTTACAATGTATAAGGCCAATTAAAAGCTGATTTTTGATGAGGAGAAACCATGGACTCCGTTTCCACTTGTGTAAAAAGAATTACAGGCACAAAATGATGACATATCCATTATATAATGCTTACTTGAGTACCATCCTGGAGCAGGCTAAACCACAGTCCCAGTGGTACAGCTGCTGAATGACAGGTACATCCAGTAGGACGGCATCATCTGGAGAGAGAAAAACAGGCAAATGTTAATTCATTTAATTCACGGATAATGTTTACTAATACGGTGCCAGTCGTTTCACACCTACGTCGGGTTGTTGAGATCAGCTGGTGTCACTCACCTGTCATTCTGCTGTCGTCTCTCTTGAAAGAAAATACGTCTGCAACTTTTCCCAGATGGAAAAAGTGCCGTTTACGCTGGCGTTCGAACAGTTGAATTTCTCATTGTCGATTGCTCGTCGAGAAAAAAAATAAAATATCTTAAATTTACTGTTAGCTGCCAGGCTAGCAGTATTAAAATGTTTTCGCAGGATCACGTCTTATCCACCCACCCACCCACCCACTTTAATTTCTGGACTCACACCAGCATTAAAAAAAATAAAAACACATATCTGCAATACATTTTTTTAAAATTAACAAAAAAGGGTGGGACAACTGCCCGGTTAATCTATTTCCTCCGGCTCGCCGTAGCTCTTCTTCTTCTACGCTCAAATTTGGTGCTTCAACGGGTGATCACAGGCGACACAGCACATACCGCCATCTAGCCGTGGGGAAAATGCGTCTATGGTTTTTATTGGTGGGTCAAAGTGCGTGGGGGGATTTTTGGCCCATCCATCCAGAAGTTTTTTTTTTTTTTTTTATTTGTTGGTCAAACCTGAATAGAGTGGACATCAAGCTACCCAGTCAAGGTCTACCACACCAAATTAAATTCAAGATGTAACAGGTCAACTCCTAAAGTCGAGAGAATACATTTTGACTTTAGCCATCATGTATGAATGACTGTGAATGCGATTACTAACCTTAAAAGTCATATATACACACGGCAAAATGTTGCTAACTTTTTTCTTTATGTAGAAAAAGACACAATGGCCATTGAAATATCCTGAAACAGACAAAAGGAATATTACTAATATATAAGACTAAAATAAAAAATAAAACATGCTAAAAAAATTTACATCAGCCCTACAAAAAAAAAAAAAAAAAAGTTACAAGAACGGTGTGACTAGCATTAGCTTGACATTCCCCCATAACCTTCAAAACAATTGTCTTGGCATTATAAATTAGCCAGGAATGAATGAAAAGGCAAATTTGTCAGAACAAGTTTAATTCAAAATGTAATACAATAAAATACAAACAAAAATAATGAGCAGAAAATATGGCGTTCCTCCCATGTCTTGTCCTATGAATTCCACTGCCCTCATTCTTTCTCTCTCTCTCTCTCTCTCACCTAAAAGAACAAGAAAGAAATATTTGAACAAACAAATCGAAAGGATCTTACTACTGACCCAAATTTTTCAGATCACTACAAGCAACTGAAGCAATATCCAAGGCTTTTCATGAAAAAATTCAATTAAAATGAATAAAATAAAAATAGGGTTTTTGGTGCTTTCCCAGTACTCAGACACTTTAGAGATGAGTATGCACACACACACACACACACACACACACACACACACACACATACAGATAAATAAATAAAAACAGAAAAGAGAACACTAAAGAAAGGAGGTTTGGATGAAGGTGCAGGAGGAATGGTCAAATATTATAAGTGATCTTGAAGACGTGGGATTGGAGTTGACTTTTAAATGAAAAGTTACGAATGCCAAGGGGCATTGTGTTCCAGAGGGTAAGGGACAGCGATGGTGTGAAAGTTAGCGTCAGGGCGGCGAGTGGGTTGGAGGTGATGGACGTCGGCCAGGTAAGAGGGGGAAACACAGTGTAATTTATGGAGAAGAATGGCAGGGAGGCTATAAAGAATGCTGTTGTAGTAGTCGAGCGCGCAATGTTACGGAGATGGAAAACAGATATTTTGGTGACATGCTTGATGTGAGATTTGAAGGACACGGTCCATGATGATGCAGAGGTTTCGGACCAGGGGAGGAAGTGACTTGGTGACCATCAATTCAGATTGAGAGATTTTTATCATTTTTATTTATTTTTAATTTTTATTTTGAAGATTCACCAAGACAAATTGCAGAAGGATTAAAATTTACCGTCTGTGTGGGGCAAACTTGAGTGCTTGCCCAATTAAATCCTCAAGCTCTGTGAAATTCTGGAGACAGGCCGCTAGAATAGAAGTCAAAATGACGCAGAGTACACATCAAAACCTCATCAGTCAAGTTTGGCATACAACTGATACCAACAAAATATTAATACTTGCCTTTTATGATCTTGCACAGAGTTGGATTTTGGAATGGCATTTCTTTAGGCCAGTCCAACTCCTTCAGCTCACTCACTGTTCTGCACGGTGACAGGACCAGATCTTCCTACAGAGCAGGCTGAGGTGGGTGCGCGCTTGTCATGAGCGACTCCACCTTGGATTTTCAAAGCATCCATGACAATGGCAACAACTGAGATCATTTTAGGTTTTATACATAGTAATATACAGTACTTTTGTATGTGACTAACTTAAGTGTGTGTGTAAAGTAGGCTACTTACTTTCCTCAATCGTGGCCACGGCTGATGCACCAAGAAAGGTTCTGGCTGTTGCAGGTAACTCTGGGTGGCCATTGGCTTTTAATCCTTCATGAAGGTCATTAAGTGCAGAGTATAGGATCTGGTGTTTTATGGGCCAGTGTTGTAAAAATTTCCTGAGCGAGCATTATAGGTTGTTGTCCTCACTGTAGGAGTCACTGGTATCCAATACATTTGTCCATTGGTGTATTCCCCATTTCCAAGTTTGATGCCAAACCAACCCTGCTGACGGAACTTGTTGGTACTTCCATGAACTCTGGCTAGGCTTTAATGTACAGTGGACAGCCGCTTAGCCGCTGTTCGGCATCCCCAGATTCACCTATTTGCATATATTTTCCCTCCAATGTAATTATCTGTAGATGTTCGCTATTCACGGTCCTCCACGAAAGGGGTCCACTGTAAATTGTAATCACTTGACAAAGACAGCTTGCCGTCTGACATAACCGCTAAAACACAGCTACAGTGGGGACTTGAGATACGGGTGACCTGACTTAGTTTTTCCGAGTCGGCATGGACAAATCATCAAAGGAGGCTTCAAGCTCCTTAATGCCACTTCCAGTTGAGGTTTACTGTCAAACTAAACACAAAACAATGAGAATTACACATTGTGTATTTGAAGCAATGTTGCCTTAAGAATGGCCCGCTGGCTTCATGCTACCACAACATGAAAAGACCATTGAAATACAAGCGTGAGCATGATAGATAATCGTGGTTGTAGAGCCCTTTGAGCAACGGATATTTGATCACATGTAGACACACATTTGAGGAAGAACCATGGAAGTTGAAATTATTTGCTTTCATGGGCACATAAAATGAAGTGGCGGGCCATACTTGGCCCCGGGCCTTGACTTTGACATTTGCTCTAGAGTTTGGCTGTCTTATCGGTGTTCATCACTTAACCAGTAGGGGGCAGCAATGCAATAATCGTGCCCAGTCTGCTGGAAATCAAAAAGAAGAAGAGGAAGAACATCACAGCCAGTGTTGGAGAGATAACTTTGAAAATGTAGTTGGTTACAATTACAAGTTACCCTTTTTAAAGTGTAATAGTAGTGTCACTATTTCAATTACTTTCTCAAAATAATATAAGTAATTACATTTGATGACTTTTCTTAATTTTGAATGAATTCATCAACAGGACCCTTGGACTTTTCCTCTAAAAAAGTGGAACCATAGATCAGTATTTAGGAATTAACCACATATTTGTTCTTTACACAAATAATAAACAAATAACAAAACACGAGGAATTATAAATACTTAAACAATTGTTTTTGTTGCATGATATGTGCACATTATGTGGAAACCCCGAGACCATACCATGTTGAGCCAATGACAAATGTGCACAATTTAGACAAAATCACTTTGCCAGCATTTTTGGGTCACGAAACCCCTTTTTACAGTAACTTGAACACCAATTGAATAATCCTCGACTTCCGATTTCAAAACAAGTTATCCATCAATTTGTTTTGTATACTGTATGTAATACTGTGATGAGGCGATGAAAGATTTTAGTATATGGTTTCAGTTATGATGACCCTCTGAGAGAAAACCTCCCAACAACGTGGCGCGTGACAAAAATTAGTTTGACACTCCTGCTCTAGAGTGATGCTATTTTATTGTATCACTAAGCAAGTCAGTAAATGCTGATAATTGGTTTTGTCAGCCCAGTCTGTCTAGTTCAGTAGTTCCCAACCTTTATTGAGCCAAGGACCCATTTTACATTAGAAAAGTCTCATTGCAATGCCACCAAACAAAAAATACACAAAAAGTATGAATCCCGGAAATTATAATCTAGTCTCAATTTACTCACAAATTTACTTTGTCAATGTGAAATCTGGTCCCATTTTAATTAAGCACAAAGCTATTATTCTGTTGTATGGTATGGCAACACAGGGTTTATTGTGCCTTCTTTATTATCCATCCATCCATTTTCTGAGCCGCTTCTCCTCACTAGGGTCGCGGGGGTGCTGGAGCCTATCCCAGCTGTCATCGGGCAGGAGGTGGGGTACACCCTGAACTGGTTGCCAGCCAATCGGCAGAGCCCATACAAACAACCAACCATTCGCACTCACAGTCACACCTACGGGCAATTTAGAGTCTCCAATTTATGCATGTTTTTGGGATGTGGGAGGAGACCGGAGTGCCCGGAGAAAACCCACGCAGGCACGGGGAGAACATCCAAACTCCACACAGGCGGGGCCGGGGATTGAACCCGGGTCCTCAGAACTGTGAGGCTGACCCTCTAACCAGTCGTCCACCGTGCCGCCACCTTCTTTATTATATCTATACAATTCTTGGATAAATTAATGAAATTGGATAATTTCCCGTTGCACCCTTTACGATATCTCATGGCACACTAGTTTTCCTCAGCACCCTGGTTGGGAATCACCATGCCTCATTAATTCACAGGGGGAAAGAACAACAGATTCGAACAGAATACCATTTCAAACAAATTCCTTCGCCGAAGGAATCATACATTGAAATATTTATTATTATATTCAAAAACAATTACATTTTACATGAACAATGGGTAGAGTAAGGAAAGACGTACTGTAACCACAGTGGTAATGGTGTTTTTACCTTTTATGTATTTACAGTTTTATGGGTTGTTTTTTTTTGTGCAAAGCTCTTTTTACAGGAGAACTAGAAATAACTTTCAAGTGAGTAAGTTTGACATGCCACTTTTCTTCAAATCTAAGAAAGCTGCACCAGGTATTTAATGTTTCCAGTTGTTGTACACATAAAAGGCTACCTATATACAGAATGCCTATATCTACGCATCATGATATGTTTAAGGTTCTCTGTTATATAATACGATCAATAAAATGTATGTTTCAGCACTGCTAGTTCAAGTGCAAAGTGAAGGCATCTACAATATGATGAAATAAGTCTACAGTGATAAAGCTATATTGAAACATCAACCACAGTTTACTCTATATGAAGAAGACTAGTTCAGAAAGAGTTGGGACATACACAAGTTAAATTTGTGGGTTTTTTTTTTCTTTTTTTTAGAGGTGTATAGTCAGCAGCATTTCATTTTGAAAGTTTCGGTCATTTTGTAACTCTACCATGAAAAAGACATAGCACTGATCTCACGTTTTTGATACAAAGAGGTCACCCAAATTTTTGGGCATCATGGCTTATCAAGCATTATAGCAACGACAGTTTGAGCTCCGGCACCTACATTTTATCCTATCCATAGCTAGTTCTTCTAAACAGGATATGTGGCAAACTGCGCAGTGGAAGGCCTGCAAATACCACCGTTGATGAAAACACAGGACTTCTCTAGCAGGCGGTTCACGCAAAGCAAGGGAAAGTCTATCCAGAGGGCTGCACTGGAACTCAGCATCTACTGTACATTGTCAAAACTTGAATTTTCGCATTAACTTGCTTTTCAAATGAGAAACTTTCAAGATTAGGTTTTTTTGAGTGAATTCATACATCAGGTGTATTTACAAACTTTCAAAAGTGGCACATGACAATTTCTACCTTGCCACCTTCATACAGTATTTATTTAGATCGTCACAGCAGTAACCCCCAATGAAATTGACATTAAAATGCGAAACTAAAGGGAAAATAATAAGAGCATGAATATTTATAAATTGTGGCAGGCACAGTCTGCATGACAATCAGAAGAGTACAACTGTGCATTAGCTAATACCCTAAAGAATAGTGTCTTCTACTTATAGTGCAATATATTATAGTTTTGAAAAATGACCAACATAGAGCGTCAGCTGTGTATTTAAGTGATGTTACTGTATGATATCTGATGAACACAAATGCAATTTAAATGTGTTTTGTCTCCATTGGTATACAACTGTCCAAAATGGTGGCAGAAGTACAAATGCAGTGTTGATTTGTGGCTTAGGAACAATTCCCACACTTCCCAAAACCGAATGTTCTTCGTTGGTAAATGCTACATCCTCCACAAATTGATTTTGTGACTTGAACATGACTTTTTTTTTTTTTTTTAACCTGCAGATTTTATGCTGACACTGCGCAGCTTTGTGACACTAGCCTTTTCATTCTTACCTTCTCATCAGGTCAATGTCTCAAATTATACCTTAAAGGAGCCATATTATGCATTTTTCCAGAAAGTTCCTGCAGGTGTCTTAATAACAAAATACCATTTAGCCTTTTTACAGCATATTTCTTGCCTTGGCTGATTTTAGAGGTGGATCTGTCTCATGCAGTGCGTCAGTCCCCATCCTGCCGCACATATTGTTGGGTCAATGGAGAGCCTGACTTTCATGAGACTGGCTTAAAAACAATGAAACCATTTTACCTTGCGGATTCAGCAGTTCACCCTGCGTATGTGACACGTGGAAACACCACTAAACACAAACAACCCCTGTCCCCCCCACATTTCTTCACTGAGCAATCAAGTGTCTTATTTCAGAAGCTAACTCTGTTATATCACTAATGTGTGCATTGAACAATAGTTACCTTTTGTAAAGCCAGCACTTAAAGCAAGCGCCCATAGTGATTCCATTGCATTTGTGGAGGCAGGCATTTTATCACCAAGCCACCGAATTACACTTGTCAATCAATGTAGTAGTGTAGCATATGAACATTGTCAAACACAAATACCCCACACCAACAACTTGGCCAAACATAACCATTAGAAGCTAATACTCTTAATTAATGCTCATAGTTGCTTACAATGCAGCTCTGCTTTCCTCTTAGCTTTGACATGATAGTGCTTCTGCTGCCACGTCAAAGTGGTTATTTCTCTCTGGAACGTCAGCTAGCCTAGCTGAGAAACCTAGTGTGGGGGAGGTTATTATGTTGATAAGTTCCACTGTTTTTTTTAACAGTATGGGGAGGAGTGTAGAACAGCTCCCTCACAGGCATAATTTTGGAAATAGGCAAATAACTAAAGATTTACTTGGTTGTTTAATTTCACACTTGATGCGTGGGCAAGCACTACAGACCCCCAACTATTTGTATACAAACATTAAAAAGTCAATTTTCCATAATATGTCTCCTTTAAGTCCGTCTCATAATTGTTTGAGTGAATGAAAAAGGGACCAGTGTTGTCATTCTCTTCAGGCCCACCATCGTGCAGGTTGCCTTCATTTGCGTTGTCGAAGCTGTTTTTGCCGTGGATCTGTTTGAGGTGCTTGCGGAGAACAGGCTTGTGAGCGAACATCATGTCACAGTAGTTACAGCGGTGAGGTTTGTCCCCGCTGTGCAGGTTCAGATGATCCAGTAAAGAGCACTTTTGAGTGAAGGTCTTCCCACAGATCTTACACTGGAAGGGTTTGATGCCCGCGTGGACGCGCATGTGTCGGTGCAGGTTGCCTTTCTGCGTGAATGTCTTCCCACACAGGAGGCACATGAAGAGCTTGTGCATCTTGAGGTGGTTGGCGTATTTTTCCAGCTGCCGGAAGACACGGCTGCACTTGGGGCACTGGTGGTACCACTGGAGAGGTTTGTCGTAGTTCCTTCTGGTGACCGCTCGGTTTCTCTGCTGGATTGGACGGAGAAGGGGGACTGAAGTCTGGCATGCTAGGGGGCGCCGTCGTTTCACTCCCACGACTGTCCACGGTGGAATTGATGAGAGAGTGTTGGGGCTCAGGTGAGCGCAGGGCGGCTGGAGAGCTGGTGGGAAAGTTAGGCACCACAGACTCCACCTTTACTATGCTTATGTCACTCTCTTCCACATCGTGCCTGGGATTTGTATCTGAGATCTGAGGAGAGGATTTGGGCTGTAAAATGACATCATCGTCATCATCTTCATCATCATCATCACTACTGATATCATCCGCCATGGGCTCCACCTTCTGGACAGTCGGCACTTGGCAGTGCTCCCGCTCTCTCAAACCTTCGTCCTTGCTTGCCTTTCTCATCTCACTTTCCACTTCCAGCTTGTGAGGAAGCTGTGGCTTGATGAACTTGTTTAGCGCTTGAGTGCACTGCTCAACAATGTGGCCCATTTGGAGGAAGCTGGCTACTGTCAGGTAATTGACCAGCTCTAGTTCAGGAAACTCAAGTTGTCCCGTGTAGCAGGACAGCAGCAGCTGCTGGCCGACCTTTGCTTCCTGGATCATGGAGATCTGCACTTCATTGGAGTCCTGCTGAAGGATGAACTGGTCTCTTAGGAAAGAAGAACCAGCAGCAAACACCACCTTATGACCTGAGACTTTAAGCTGGTTGATGCGTACAGTGACGTCACAGAAGCGTCGCTGGTGCCGAAGGAGGTTCATCTTCTGCAGCATGGAGTCGCCAAATGTGGCAAAGTGGAACTGCAGGATGACCTGGTTCTGGGCCATAGTGAACTACAGGCTGCAACAATGCACCTGTTGAAGACAAGTACGAACACCATCACTCATTCTATATGCAATGGACATTTTATTCTGAGTGCTGACATGCTTAATCAAATTAGGTATAAAGACATATTACAAGAGCAGTGACTGAGCAAGTTCAAGACCACACTATTCTCTGGGTGAAACCAACAAAAAACTGATGTAAAATGTGTCGCATATAGGCCTGTCACGATAACAATGTTTTAAAGATGATATATTTTCCCAGAAATGATGACAATAGAATCGTTGTTTTTTTGTTTTTTTTATGCCTCTGAAATAATAAATAAATAAATACACACATACATAAATAAGGTCCACCGTAGATCTGCAAGACTGTGTGGTTGGTCTGTTGAAGTCGCTGGAGACAAGCCTGTCACCTGTCAATCAAATATACGCCAATAACATGTGCCACTGAGTTTATGCTAATAGACAGTTAACTTTCCAGTGTTTGTGTCACTTGGGGACGAACACACACACACAAAAACCCAGAGCGAGCCACTGATGTTTTAAACAAATGGTTCAACCCCCTGCATATTTTTGATCGACCGTGAGGACTCCCACCACTCCCACTCCACCTGATCTAGGGGGTAGGGGTGCAATTTGATAGAAACAGCAGAAACTGCATTTTGAATTGCATTATGACCTGTAATTACTCCTTGAGGCAAATATGAGCTTTCAGTTGTAACTTTCAAAACAAAATAGCATACTTATGCAGTAGCTTCTTGGCATCACAGCATTATATTTATGCAGTGTCTCCTGTTTGTTGTTGTTGTGCATTATCAAAAAGTATATTGGAGATAATTGACAGTAAAGATTAATTTTGACTTTTGTACTAAGTTTCAGTCTGTATTTAAAAAAAAAACTTCAACTTGAGCCAAGGAGTTGAATTAATATTACTTTTATTTTATCTGGACTTCTACTTAAGTAGAGCGTTTGTGTACTTTTGCCACCTATGCATACTCATGATGATCAATAAAGAATCACATAATATTCATGAATAACACTAAAGAAATATTTCAGTAACAAAATGAGGTTGGTAACTAATAGCAAGCAAACTACCATTGTACTCTGGTATTTATTAAGAAACAAACTACATTGAGGAAGGTACAAAGTGACGGTTTGTGAAATAGACAGCAGTCGAATAAATGATTGATGATGATTAAATTTGTTTTTTATTGCAGACTTTTATAGTACCACGAAGTATAATTCGTAATTACAGTGAATAACATTCTTGTTATACTCACATAACATGTTCAATTGTTATTTGAATTTTGGTTTGACGTGGTTGCCAGTGTGAACTACTGCTATTAAACAAGTGTTTGTTTGACGACGACGAATAATCAAGCTTGTGAAACAAACTGAATGGCCACAAGCTGATGCTAGGCGCAAACGATGAAAGACTGCCTGTGTGCTGTGCTGCTATTTTTTTTTTTTTTTTTTTTTTTTTTTTTTTAGCGTTCACTTCAGTCTAACAGCACAGTGCTATGCTAACGGCGAACTGGCTAGCTATTCCTGCGTTGAATGCTTGAATGGTAGAGTCGGAGACACTCACTTTTGTTAGGTTGTCGCCTCGTAAACAAAAACAGTGTCGGACAGCTTCTTCCTTGGCCTGTCCTCCGCGTTCCGGCTTTAGGTCGTTCTAACAAAATAGGTTTGAGCACACCGCCTCCCTCTGCATTGGAGTGTTACGTTCACATAAATACACATCTTGGAGGACTAATTCATTCAGGTGTACATGTAGGGCAAGCTTATTTTAGTTTTTAGATAAACAACAATTGCATTATCTTTACACTAAAATATTATATAGGCCTACAACAAACACCAAGTCGAAACATAAAGCATGCTACCTGCAGGTTCTATTGTGTATTAAATATTTTTTCTTGATTTTGTTTTTTTACCTACATTTTAGATAACGCTACTCAAAATGTTTAATAAATAATAATACATTACTAATCATGCCAATATGCATAACCTGTATGTATTGTTTCTTTGCCCCTCCAAGTTTTATTTTTTATTTATTATTTATTTTTATTGTGAACCTTAAAATGAAATCACTGTCCAAAATACCATCAGAGAAAAGGCTGTAAAGTACTAATTGCTTCATTAGAATATGAGCTCAAAATAGTGCATGAGTGGAATTCTGTCTATGATAAATAATTAACAAGAGTTGAAACTGGTTAGAGCGTCAGCCTCACAGTTCTGAGGACCGGGGTTCAACCCCCGGCCCCGCCTGTGTGGAGTTTGCATGTTCTCCCCGTGCCTGCGTGGGTTTTCTCCGGGCGCTCCGGTTTCCTCCCACATTCCAAAAACATCCATTAATTGGAGACTCTAAATTGCCCGTCGGTGTGAATGTGAGTGCGAATGGTTGTTTGTTTGTATGTGCCTTGCGATTGGCTGGCAACCAATTCAGGGTGTACCCCGCCTCCTGCCCGATGATAGCTGGGATATGCTCCAGCAGGCCCGCGACCCCAGTGAGGAGAAGCGGCTCAGAAAATGGATGGATGGATGGATGAAATCGACGACTGGTTAGAGTGTCCGCCTCACAGTTCCAAGGTGCGGGGTTCAATCCCCGGCCCCGCCTGTGTGGAGTTTGCATGTTCGCCACGTGCCTGCGTGGGTTTTCTCCGGGCAGCTCCGGTTTCCTCCCACAGGTTAATTGAAGACTCTAAATTGCCCGTAGGTGTGATTGTGAGTGCGAAGGTTTGTTTATATGTGTGCCCTGCGATTGGCTGGCAACCAGTTCAGGGTGTACCCCGCCTCCTGCCCGATGATAGTTGGGATAGGCTCCAGCACTCCCGCGACCCTTGTGAGGATAAGCGGCTCGGAAAATGGATGGATGGATGGATGGATGAAATCCAACATGATGATGAAAAGCAACAACACTCCATATAGTTAGAAGTGAATGAAAAAAACGTATCATTCTAGTCAACATACTGAACACTCAAAAATGGCCAAAATGTATTAAAAGTAGTCACAAAGTGTACAAAATGACAGTCATCTTCTCTTGACAAACCTTGAAAAGAAATAAAAACTGATTAAGATGCATATCTGAATGGACCAGTTTTTCATAGAGAAGTCCATAAAAACTTCAGCAAAACAAACATAGGGACGCAAAGAAAATCACAAATGAAACTGCAACCCCAATTCCAATGAAGTTGGGACATTAACTCAACTTAGAATTTTATGGCTGCAACATGTTCCAAAAAAGCTGGGACAGGGTCATGTTTACCACTGTGTTACATCACCTTTTCTTTTATCAACATTCAATAAACATTTGGGAACTGAGGACAACTAATTGTTGAAGCTTTGTAGGTGCACATTGTCCTTAAACTGTTCAACTACTTTCTCACGCACTTGTTCACAAAGAGGTGAACCTCGCCCCATCTTTGCTTGTGAATGACTCTGCAATTCAGGGAAGCTCCTTTTATATCCAATCATGCCACCCACCTGTTCCCAATTAACCTGTTCACCTGTGGGATGTTCCAAACAGCTGTTTGATGAGCATTCCTCAACTTTCTCGTCTTTTTTGCCACCTGTCCCAGCTTTTTTGGAACATGTTGCAGCCATAAAATTCCAAGTTAATGATTATTGGCTAAAAACAATCAAGTTTATTTGTTTGAACATTAAATATCTTGTCTTTGTAGTGTATTCAATTAAATATAGGCTGGACATGATTTGCAAATCAATGTATTCTGTTTTTATTTATGTTTAACACAACGTCCCAACTTCATCGGAATTGGGGTTGTACTTTACTGTACATTTCATGTTACAGTATTGCAAGCCAATATCAGAACCTGAAACCCCATTGCTGTACAAATACGATATTTGATTAAAACCAAAATGGAAAAACACACACACTTCTTAAATCTAGAAATCCTTGAGTAACTTGAAGACTATGATCTTAAGGGGTAAAGCTCTTTCATACAGGTACGCCATCCTTACCAGGTGTAAGTGCATCCAAGCAAAGCTGCTAAAACTATCAGTCCTATTAAGGCAGCAGCACACAGCGATGAAATCATCACAACATAGGATGTACCTATAAAAAAATGTAACAAGCAAAATATGTATTTGCATTAAGAGCACCGAAAACTACAGCTTTGTTATGAATTATTCAAAACAAACTAACAACTGCCAGCATTGTGGAGCATTTGGTGCTTTTGTATCACTCTTTTAAAAGCTTTCAATACCAAAGACAAACTCTGAGCCAGCTGTGGTGCACACTGGCCCTGGAAATAAGAGTTAAGATTAATTACAATAGAGTTAAGTTCCAAAATAATGTAAATATATACAACCCCAATTCCAATGAAGTTGGGATGTTGTGTTAAACATAAATAAAGACAGAATACAATGATTTGCGAATCATGTTCGGCCTATATTTCATTAAATACGCTACAAAGACAAGATATTTAATGTTCAAACTGATAAACTTGATTGTCTTTTAGCAAATAATCATTAACTTAGAATTCTATGGCTGCAACACGTTCCAAAAAAGCTGGGACAGGGTCATGTTTACCACTGTGTTACATCACCTTTTCTTTTAACAACATTCAATAAACGTTTGGGAAGTGAGGACACTAATTGTTGAATCTTTGTAAGTGGAATTCTTTCCCATTCTAGCTTGATGTACAGCTTCAGCTCTTCAACAGTCCGGGGTCGCCGTAATTGTATTTTACGCTTCATAATGCGGCACACATTTTCAATGGGAGACAGGTCTGGACTGCAGGCAGGCCAGTCTGGTACCCGCACTCTTTTACTACGAAGCCACTCTGTTGTAACACGTGCAGAATGTGGTTTGGCATTGTCTTGCTGAAATAAGCAAGGGGGTCCATGAAAAAGATGTTGCTTGGATGGCAGCATATGTTTCTCCAAAACCTGTATGTACCTTTCAGCATTAATGGTGCCTTCACAGATGTTTAAGTTACCCATGCCATTGGCACTAACACAGCCCCATACCATCACAGATGCTGGTTTTTAAACTTTGCGTCCATGACAGTCCGGATGGTTCTTTTCCTCTTTGGCCCGGAGGACACAACGTACATAATTTCCAAAAACAATTTGAAATGTGGACTCGTAGGACCACAGAACACTTTTCCACTTCGCATCAGTCCATCTTAGAGGAACTCGGACCCAGAGAAGTTTCTGGGTGTTGTTGATAAATGGCTTTTGCTTTGCATAGTAGAGCTTCATGTTGCACTTACGGATGTAGCGCTGAACTGCATTTACTGACATTGGTTTTCTGAAGTGTTCCTGAGCCCACGTGGTGATATCCTTTACACATTGATGTCGGTTTTTGATGCAGTGCCGCCTGAAGGATCGAAGGTCACGGGCATTCAATGTTGGTTTTTGGTCTTGCCGCTTACATGCAGTGCTTTCTCCAGATTCTCTGAACCTTTTGATGATCATATGGACCGTAGATGATGAAATCCCTAGATTCCTTGCCATTGTACGTTGAGGAACATTGTCGACTATTTCCTCACACACTTGTTCAGAAAGAGGTGAACCTCGTCCCCTCTTTGCTTGTGAATGAGTGAGCAATTCAGGCAAGCTTTTTTTATATCCAATCATGGCACCCACCTGTTCCCAATTAACCTGTTCACCTGTGGGATGTTCCAAACAGCTGTTTGATGAGCATTCCTCAACTTTCCCGTCTTTTTTGCCACCTGTCTCAGCTTTTTTGGAACATGTTGCAGCAATAAAATTCTAAGTTAATGATTATTTGCTAAAAACAATAAAGTTTATCAGTTTAAACATTAAATATCTTGTCTTTGTAGTGTATTAAATTAAATATAGGTTGAACATGATTTGCAAATCATTTCATAATGTTTTTATTTATGTTTAACACAACGTCCCAATTTCATTGGAATTTTGTATGTATATATATATATATATATATATATATATATATATATATATATATATATATATATGTATATATTGTAATAACCTTTTTCAACGAGTAAAATCTTGTGATTCAAATTTGCTTTGCAATTATTGGGGGAAAATAATTGACTTTGAAAAAAAATTGATAGTAGTGCTCGCTCATCAAAGAATTTTGCCAGAGTAGTATCTACTGTACCTGTTACTTTTGCCCACAGGACACAGGAGCTTTTTAAATCCTACAACAAAGGACATGAAAGAATGTCAGCACATTACTATTTGTACAGTATTGTATTTGCGCTCACCTTTTTCCACTGACTGACTGCACGCAAGATGACGTAGTAGTTTTTGCCTTTCTCGAGAGGCGCATTGAAAAATCCTCCGTAATGGAGACCATCTCCAACAGTAAAACGCATCTCTGCTCCGACACGGGCTGATGCGCATCTGAGCTACAATGTGTCCCTGTAAGGAATCACTTTTGCCTGAGGGCTTTCCATTCACAGGAGAGGAACAGTCAAAGGCCATAAATCCCTCTATTGGAAGTACAAACACTTGGTACAAACTGTCAAATGAGAAGAAAACAATGACATTTGTCATATTATATATTTAAAATCGATATACACTGACAAGATACATTAGGACTACTTTCACAATCTAATCAGCACAATACAAGAGCTCTAGCAAATATTTCTTAGAAAAAATCCTATGCCTGGTTTTGAATTGAGTGGTATTGATTTGTTTAATATTGTGGGCATAGTTTGGAATGGGGTGGAGCTGCATTGCATCAAACAGAGAGCTGTGTCCAATATTTATTGGAGATTCTCAGGTTGAGCTAAACAAAATATTATAAACAGTTCTCAGTATGACACAACGGAGTTCTACACCAGCTGATACCGCTCTTTTGACATTGTCATTCAAAATTGAGTATCATTATTATTGTATCTTCAGTAAAAATGTTCAATCCCTGTAGTGGCGCTCATGAGATTGTGCAAGTAGTCATAATGTTGTGGCTGGTCGGTGCAAGGACATGCTTTTATTATTATTTACATTAAAACTGCTTTTAATGTGTTTTCAGTTTTAGATGATAGAAAATATCCTGCTGAAATTCAATTTCCCCATAAGCAACCACGTACAGTACAGCTCTGCTGGTCGTCACCTTATTGTGTCGAGAGTGCTGGGTGATCTGCGTAGCCTCAGAATTGGTACAGGAGTCTCATATTCTCTGTAGTGGACTTCTGGTACTGCAGGTGCTGTCAAATTATGTCAGTGTGTATAAATATTATAACATCCAACCAATTACAAATCACAAGCTATCAGTACAGTGGTTCTGGTTCCAAATTGAAAAGTCCCTTAACGCAGAAAAAAAAACCCAGGTTATTTGTTTATTATTTTATGAATAATAATAATAATTTAAAAAAAAATATTGTAATAATTTAATAATGTAAAACACTAAATTAAGTTTGCATTGGAGCCAGGCCAAGGTCCCAAATATCCAAATGTATAGCATGTATTATAATTCAGTCCCACATATTTAGTCCTCGCCAAGTGACTGACAATTAAAACAGTATGTATATTTTTTTCAAAAGGTACAATTCTATAATTTTCCAACAATATTCATTGTTGATACAGAATAAATTTAATAAATGGAATGTGTGTTGAATAAAGTATGTGTCTCAAAATTAAGTGCTTTTGAACAAAGCATCTTATAGTGCATCCAAACCATCGACTTGTGCATTTTTCACATTGAATAAAGTATCAATATAAAATATATGAGTTATCAAATCATTATGACATGTAACTTTTTGTATGAAACCCTACTAAACTATTGTGGGAACAGTCTTGTTGGCCTTTACACAGGTTGTTCAGTGATACCTGTCAAACTGGTGTTAATAGTGATGGTGGCTGTGAATCCAACAGACAATGCAATGATAGAGATGCTGTAGTTTGTGGCTGGAAGCAAACTGAGACAGATCTCGAGCCAGTCTGCCGTAGAGCTCAGAAACTGCTTCCTTTTTTCAAGAAAGGCCCTCTCATACTCTCTGGATCCTATGTAGATCACCTAAGATTTAAAGGTGAGAATTCATTTGCTTTGGCAACTTTAGTAATCAAAATCTTCTTCTTCAAATTGTTCATAAGCAGTGAGCGGCCTTTTG
Source organism: Phycodurus eques (assembly GCF_024500275.1). NCBI lineage: Eukaryota > Metazoa > Chordata > Actinopteri > Syngnathiformes > Syngnathidae > Phycodurus > Phycodurus eques. The sequence goes on from NC_084527.1 coordinate 26,365,012, forward strand.
CGGGCGGGGGGCTTGGAATGTCAACACATGCTCAAATTTATCTGAGATAAAGTGTTAACATTGGTTACCTTGTACATTTCTGTGGCCTCTTCATACTTTTCTGCTCTCCACCTGCAAACATTTTTCATTCAAAACAAGTAGTTGATGGATGGGTGGTTTGATTTCTGTGAACAATATGAGATTGAACAAATTTTTACCTCACTTTTGAATGTCCACTATTGCATAAACACTATCATATTTAAAATACTTTGTCGAACTTTTAGAACCAAACACAAGTTAACTGCCTGCCCTTAATAGGGAAATAGCTCACCTATGCAATTGAGTGTAGCTGTTTGCCACACACCAGAGCTGCTGCACGTGGAGACATTGCTGCCCCTCCAGCTGTGATAGCCACTCACACAGCGATGGATCACTACACTTCTGTTATGCCATACTACCTCTGAGTGGGCAAAGAAGGGGACCGGGCCACATTTTGCTGGGAAAACAATGGCACTGATTAATCACAAATTGCAGCGAAACAATCTTAGACACATATCGAATCTATCGTTTCTCTTAGTTCAATAATAGAAGCACAAAAACTGATTAAACATACTACAACAACAACAAAATCATTTGTAATGCATGCAAACAAGTAGTGTTTTCTTTCTGCACAGATTGGGTTCATTCATCACTGTTGGTGAAACAATACAAAACAGATTTTGTCAGACATGATTTTATCGCAGTGATGACTGCTGCTGCTGCTGCATCAGGAAAAAAAAAAAAAAAAGACACTCCAGTGTGTACTGTTTAAGCTCAAATGTGCACACTGACCAACCAAACAAAATAATCATAAAGAGAATTGTTTCTAATTCTTGAATAAAATTGTTTACCGACAGTACATGTGAAGGTGGGGAACAAAAATAGAAAAAAACAACTCTAGGTATGATGCATTTCAGATTTACACTATGGAAAACTACAACTGTAATAATAAACATTAAACGTTAAATGAATACCTGTCTGAAATAAATACTTCACTCTAACCTGCCTTTACTTTGTGAATGCTTGTACTGGCTCTCAAGAGGCCATGCAGGTGAGTGTACATTTCCAAATTGAATATTTTAAAATATCTAGGGTTACCTCAATTTGTTTAAGGACACTAGACTTAATTACTATACCTTTGCAATTTAATGATAGGTTTGCCCACTCGCCTGATGTTAGACATGTGGAAATATTATCTCCACCCTCCTGGTAATATCCTTCCACACACTCATACAGCACGACACTGCCAGGACTAGTGGAGCGCTCCCACAGCAGGTTAGTATGGGGGAGGGTTTGTGGAGGACCACATGTTATTTCTGCACACAGACATGAATTAATGAGACAAAAGCCTATCAGGCAACATGGGCTTCAACCCTTGTGACTTGAACAACCCAAAACTGACATGAATATGCAACTGTTGTGTACTGTTAATTAAATAGGATTTAATAAATTGAGCAAATAAATTCAGTTCTGATCGTCAAACGTTGCACCTTCACACCAAAGATCAATTTCCTCCCACAGTCCATTCTGTCCACATATTGAGAAGTTCCTCACACCCTTTATGTTATATCCTTCATCACATTTGTAAATAGCCACACTGCCAACATGTGACATGCCATCCCATAGTCTTTTAGTATGTGGTTTCAAAACCGGCTCCTGACATTTGATTTCTATAACAAAAAAGACAGGAAATCATTACATATCAGGAGTTAGGTCAAAACTGACTTAGGAATTATGTCTTAATCCGCAACATTATCACCTTGGCACTGCAGAGAGGGCTTGTCCCATTTTCCAGTATCAGTACATACTGTTTTATTTATTTCTCCAACGCTGGAATATCCAGACTGACACTGATAAGCAGCCTGAGAGCCCACAGTGGAGACGTGATCCCATAACAGGACTGAATGAGAGATGTCAGGAGGAGAGCCGCAGTCAACTTCTACAGAGATGAACATTTTGGACGTTATTTGAATGGAACATCATCTCTGTGCATCAATCGCAGCTGAAGATCAACTACAGTAAATCTCTGCCATTACCTTTGCATGCAATGTTTGGCTTTGTCCAGTTACCATTAGATGAGCACAGTGAAATAGCACTGGCCTCACTGTGATTAAATCCTTGTTTACAATAGTAGTTTACAATGCTTCCAGGAGTGGAACTGCCATTCCACATATGCCCAGTGTGTGGCACTGTAAGGGGTTTGCCGCATAATATCTCTAGGAAGTTACACACATAGCATGTTGTTTAATACACTTCTACACATACACCGGCATAAGACTTAACGGCCGAACGGGAGTCACTGGGTTAGTCACACTTGTTTTCGTTACTGGTAATTAATAATGATCGTGGGCGGCACGGTGACCCACTGGTTATCACGTCGGCCGACAGGTTAGCATGACAAAATCAGCAAAGAGGTGAGTTTTGATTACTCACAGAGTATAGGTTGAGGGGGGGGGGGGGAAACACACAAATAGGCACATTTGCGAAAGCCAAACCGAATATGTGTGAGTTCCATGTATTACAATAACCATATTCAATCAGAGTCAATATCAGTCAACCTTTGCCAAGGCTGCACTATTAGTAAGACTACTAGTACTTGTGTTTGTCCATTTGTTTGTTATCAAACCTGTCACTTCCTGGTTCACGGTGGATCACGTACGAACGGGAACATCATTGTGATTCTGCGGGGCTTCGATATTCCATTGATAGCGTAGTGACTCAAACGATAACAACTATTTTCTGTATGTCAAAATGACTGCTATGAAAAAGGTACTGGTGGTTAATACAACCTAGCATTGGCCCGAGACTTTAACACAGTACTGTACATCTTAACTGTTTTATCAACTTTGCAAAGTAGATGGTCCACTAACGATTTGCTAGTTTTGCTTGGTGCTACAGTCAGGAGGACAGTTATGGCCCTCAATGTCTACGATAATGTACACAATAGGTATCAGAGCCTGTGCGTCTCTCCGCTTTCTATTGAGTCCACCTACTGTGGCCCTGGTGGAGGATTCTCACACTTCTTTCAAACACAGTGACCCAAATAAATTCCCATTTGCAGTTGTTCACTAAGCTCATTAGTGTAATTCTGTTGAACTGTGCCCAACGGCCAGACAGAAACAGGCTGTAAAGTCACTAGAGAAAACATGCTGTTTGTGTACCTTGGCAAAGCAGACTCGCACCCTCCCACTGCCCTGCTGCGGTGCAGGTGAAGACATTGCTCTTTCCAATGTTGTGATAGCCAGAGTTACATTGATACAGCACCTCAGTGCCCACCCTTGAGCTCTTATTCCATTGCATGTGTGAGTGAGGGAAGGTGGGAGGACAGCCACAGTCAATCACTGAGAGGCAAGACAGTGACATGCGGCATGAAACCATCTCATACAGTAGACAGCAAATCATGAGTGTGATGATACCAAAAGCTAGAACATTGCAGTAATCAGTAATGTTCTTTTCTTTGTTTAACATTTAGGGGGGAGGGAATGCCTGATTTGTATTTCTCTCGATTTCTCCAATTACCAATTACCGGAAACAAATTCCTTGTGTGTTTTTTGGACATACTTGGCAAATAAAGATGATTCTGATTCTGATTCTGATTCTGAGTGCAACGCTTCCAAATCAATGGACAATGGACCACATCAGGTAACATACAAAGGCCAGTCTACATATATTCATACTTAGCTATATGTCTTTCCCATGATTGACTTATTGATATACAAAATGCTAGTGTTTGTATAGACAATATGAGCTGCAGAGAGAATAGGGTTGGGTTTTTCTCTTGTTTCCTTACCGTCACAGATCGCGGTGAGCCCACGCCACAGCCCGTCAGCCCCACACTGCGAGGCGTTGTTACCACTCGTCCACAGAAAGCCTTCGTCACACTCAAATGACGCCACGCTGCCAAAGGTTGTGCCTGTTGCTGAAACCAGTACTATCTCCTCCTGCAATTTTGGATGGCCACAGTCCACCACTGAGTTGGGGGACATCATGAAACACAGTTAAATGTCTTTACTGATTATCACAGCTCATTCAATCAGATCAGAATTGACACTTGACACTTTTTGCAACAAGTTTAGCAAATGCAATTTGACCTTGACAGGAAGCCTTGTCTTTGTGAGGGTGAAAGGGCTCCGTCCCATTGTGGACTCGATATCCTAGCTGACAGCTGCAGTCAAAACTGCCATTCAGGTTCCTGCAGTGACCTCCTTCTCCACAAAGCCCAGCCACCTTGCACTCATCTATGTCTTCACGGCAAATTGGAAACAAGCATGTCACTCAACCGTCACTTTGCTAGCCTTTAACCAGGTAAGCCTGGTTCAGCCTGATCTGTGAAATTAGTTGAATGTAGGTAATGTAGGTAGTGATGCAATCGTTTACTAGAATGGAACTCGGGTGACTGCAGGATTTAACTTCTTAGCTTGAAAATTAAACATGTGATAGAATAGATTCACTTTTCACTTGATGGTTTCTGCTGAAGAGCTCACCCTGGCAGTGGGTTCCATCGTTCGGAATGAAGACAGGCAAGTTATTGGAAGCCGTGTATCCAGTCAGACAGGTGCAGTAATAGCTGCCATATGTATTGTGGCATGTCGTATGCTGCCCACAGATCTTAGTGGCTCCTATCTGACACTCATCTTTGTCTAGATGCAAAAAAAAAACCAGAATGTTCATCAGCATCAATTACATCTGCACAATCTAGTGAGATTAAATCCAAGAGATATATTAAAAAAGACAATTCTTTACTGAGGCCGGACGGCTCAATTTGGATTAACACTGCCAGAGAGGTATTTCATAAATAATGTTGTATGTTTATTCAATATTCACTTCAATTACTCTCGGTGCTACAAAAAAAAACAAAAAACATAAGGATAATTCACAATACAGAGCTCACACAAATAGAGTATAGAGCTCACACAAACTCACAATTTTTTTTTTTTTTACAATCAAAACATGATATTTCACTACTGATCTGGTTCATTTTTAAACAGCACAAATAATGTACAATATAATGAACGACCAACGTCCTTGAAATGTTCAAAAATTATTATTATTTTTTTAAAATAGCATTGGGGTTATATTTTGAGTGGCCATCTAAATTGAAGACAGCTTTGTGTCAGGGCAATAACAGTCTTAATATTAATTAATATTATATTTTCACAGAGTACAAAGAGAAAGGTCTTTAACAAGCAGATTGTTTTCACAGATTTGTTTATTCCTTGTCTATTCTTTGTAAATTTGCATGCATGTAAATATTGTATGTACTGCATACATGAATATGTGAGTACAATAATAATAATAATAATTACTATTATGTTATGTATGTAGTGACTTGTGACTGTCAGTGTGAAGACAGGACACGCCATTTCTACTGACCAGAGAAGGGGTCGGACTAAAATAAGCATTATGCTTCTTACTACTCCCTTTTCAAACATGTTAAGTTAATATGCTGTTGTTTATTTATTTATTTATTTGATTGATTTTTTTAGGATTGTTTGAATGCTTTGATTTGTTTGTTTGTTCTTACTGTGCACTATGCCAAGTTCAAATTAAATCCTTCATTCATTGATTCATGCAGCCGCCTCTTCATTCATTTGTTCATGCGTTCGTTCATTCATTATTGTGGTTGCTCAGTGGTATCGGGCTGAACTGCATCAAACCATTGAACTGTTTTAGAAAAACTTTCATTACAGGTCTTTCGGAGCTCAGTCTCTGGGCACAAAGGTTAAGGATGAAATTCTCCAAATCTGCACCACTTCCAGCCTTAATAATGAATAATAATCATCATCATTTCTACAATCTCTGACAATGACAATCAAATCTGATCATTAATAACTGAATTTTCTTTTGATCAAGCTATTCCATTGCATCTCATAATTCCCTCTGACAATCTCTCCCCCACCCCCACATTACAGTGATTTAATAACTGCAACTTTGGTGTAGATACAGTATGTTGAAACAACTCAATAGCAATATGTTTAGCTGTACACTGAATGTCAAAAGCTCCTCTAAAAGTGGTAAACAGTCGTAACTTTACAGTATTGTGTTTTTGTTTTTATCTTACCAGTATATAAATGTGTAAAATTCATAATGTGATTCCGTTGGGAATGTAATGTAATTCAATAACTAACCTGATTCCATAGTGTGTTTGCACTATATTCGTGTAATGAATCCTTATTTCCTCCTTTCTGATGTAACTTGTACATGTCTACACTGTGATATCAATAACGAAAATGTTTTCATACTGTAAAATTCAACATTATTATTTCAAACTACTGTTTGTCAGTCATTGAAAATCTTTGAGGTTGGCGCGGCACTGAAACTGGAAACACTTCAATCTGTAAGAAAATATATCATGATGCATATTTCCTACCTTGACAAAAGGTCCTCCCGTTTCCTACAAAACCGTACTTGCAGTTACAAACTTTTCCAGAATTATCATACTTGTCTTCACATGTGGCGTTAACGTGGCAGCTAGCGCACACGTCCAGAATGTTCGCCGCAGCTGGCGTCGCTGAGAGGAGAAAGAACATTCATCGCTCACTTTCTTTCTTGAAGGCAATAGAACACTTTGTATGGAATATCACACAATTCTCCCAAAATAAGAGTTGTGTATTAATATGCTCACCTGAACCCACACAAAGAAGAAGAACCATGAGCATAGTTGTGCTTCTCTCATCCATCTTAAGTTTAATGTCTCCCTGTCGTGGCACTTCATAAGATAGTCATCCTCCTCACCCCCAACTTCTTTCATTTTCAGTCTTTGGACTGAGGGCACCCTAAAGACACTGGGGACATTTAAGATAACCAGAGCTGAGATAATGCTGGCAGATGGGGTCGCCTTTAAGAAACTCAAAGATATCAGTGGCATTCTTTTTTTGTTTGTTTTGTTTTGTTTTATTTTCATCTGATACACTGACACATTCAGTTCCACTTCACTTGTTGTTAGTTGATAACTCAGGACATTATTTAGGAAGTCCTCGAGACAACTGTTTCAGCATTGGAAACTTAAAACATGAAAATGATGATCAACAAAACATAAAAACTGCAGTAAATACAATTTAAATACCACTGTTAAAGAGAAGCTACAAATAAATGAAAGAACACCTGATTTTAGTTTACCTGATGGCCGTTACATTAGTGCCTCAATGATAATACCACTGTCTGTCATTGGACTTTATAATAAATGGATCTGTCAAACATCAGTGTATGTCATGGCTGACAGGGGATTTTGGAGGGTCAGTTGCTGTGCAGTGGGAGGGGGAGATAAGTCGCGTCAACTGTTATCTCCAATTTCAGTTGAGTGCTCCTAACTGGTGTCTGTCAGTCAAACCAGTAAGAGATTGCCTCACACCAGTGAGCCGCCTGCTCCGGACTGATTAACCTCACAGCCTGCAAAACTCTACAAATACATAAGTAACCACCGAACAGACAGTTCACTGACAGACATCTTTTTCAAATCAGTTATTGTTCCGCTGTCAAGTTGCACTCTAAAATTGGAAATGACTGAGTTACAATTAATTGGCTGTGTTGTTCATTTGAGTTATCACAGAAAAAAAGATGACTTTAATTCACTGTTTCATTGTGCTAATACCGTATATTCTAACAGTCGAATTGACGAAGTCTATGCAATTGTGCTCATCGGCGCTGCCCAATGTTCCGCTGGGGGCCTTTTTTGTCCATCCTTCCATCCATTTCTATACCTCTTATCCTCTTCCTTTTTAGGGTCGTGGGGAGCTGGAGTCTATTCCAGCTGATTGGTCACCAGTAAGTCTTAGAGTACTCATGGAGACAGACAACCATTCATTCTCACATTCACACTGTGGGAATTGAACTCATGCTGGCTGCACCAAAGTACAGTGAATGTACCACCAGACCAAAGGTCACGACCTTTTTGAAACGGAGAACTACTTCTTGGGTACTGATTAATAAGAAGAGTTGCCAGTTTAACACACTTCTCTAATAACAAATTAGCTCAAATTACCTTTAATAATATCCATCCATCCATCCAACCATTTTCTGAGCCGCTTCTCCTCACTAGGGTCGCGGGAGTCCTGGAGCCTATCCCAGCAGGGCACATACAAACAAACAACCATTGGCACTCACAGTCACACCTATGGGCAATTTAGAGTCTCCAATTAATGCATGTTTTTGGGATGTGGGAGGAAACCAGAGTGCCCGGAGAAAACCCACGCAGGCACGGGGAGAACATGGAAACTCCACACAGGCGGGGCCGGGGATTTGAATCCCGGTCCTCAGAACTGTGAGGCTGACGCTCTAACCAGTCGGCCACCGTGCCGCCCCTTTAATAATATCTTATTGTTAATAATGAATTACATTCATTTATGCAAAGACACTGACCATGCCTTCTCTCACTAATTAGGAGACAGATAAAAATCAATATGCAATCCTTTATTTCTATAAATCTCTGCCAGTGTTTACATTTTCAAATGATCACTTCTGCAACATTCCTGGAAAATCACAATGTGCCATCACTAGTGAGCTGTTTTTAAAACAGGCCCACGGGCTACTCATGGCGTCCTTGGGAGCTGGCTGTTGCCCGTAGGCGCCATGGTGGTGACCCAGGCACAACACCATCAAGCGGCATCCATTTGAATCCAGCTGCACATTTTTTATTGGCCCGCCACATTTTCTAATAGAATTAAGCACGGCCCACATCAAATGGTTGTGAGAAAAGGTTAACATGTCGAAAGACAGAATACTATTTTTGAATTCAAAATAAAAATGTTATAAGAGTTTAATATTACAAGATCACACGTTTTTTGAATATGAAATGTTCTTTTTTTCTAATGTAAAACTGAATAAAATGTGTCACGCATTTTTTTGGTCAAAATTTTGAATAAATGTACATGTTGCAATATATCCTATTGATTTTAATTTTTGAAATGTAAAAAATGTAATCAAATTTGTCATACTTTTGTATTTAAAATTGTGAATACATTTGAATGTTAAAAAAATATGAATTCTCTGTCTTTTATCGCTTTCTTTTTTCTCAAAAATCTTATCTTCTCAAAAGTATTTTTAAGTTTGATGCACCATTTTGTGCTGGCCTCGCAGGGATTCTTTTCTATCAGGGTGGAGGGGTTCGTGTCCCAGTTATCCTGGGAGCTAAGTTGTTGGTGGCTTTATGGCAGAGGCATCCAGGGCAAAGAGGTCCTAGGTGAGGGATGAGACATCGCGGCTCTAAAATCCCTGTTGTGGCATAAATGTTTTCCCTGCCGGGAAGTGGGTCACCGATCAGATTCGTTTCCAGTCAGGCTTGGACCTGTCAAGGCAATTCATCTGTTAGGACCACACTTTTAACAGCATATTGTAGCCCAGAACATACTGCCCATTACATGAAATGCGATTTTTTAAAATTATTATTTTCTTTTTTTTACATTTTCTTTATTTCATGTTACTTTTTAGATATGACGCCTGTAATACAAAAGCAGGAATTGTGCTGTATAGATTCAAGGTCAACCTGTTTTTCTGCCTCACCAAATGGGTATTTACAGTAGGAAGACATATCAGCAAGGTACATTGTGACTACAAATTCATAATCCTCTATATACGTCTTTACTACTTAATGTGTGATTTGCTTTGGTTGATTAGCCTCTCTGCATACAAACATGTTTAAACTTGCTTCACAAAGGTGGTCAACCTGCTATCACATGGACATGAACATTTTAATATCAAAGGTGTAGAAACGTAAAAAGGTTTAAAAATGGTTTTATCGCTGTCGTCATCTGAAACTGTGCCTACAAACAATTTTTGTAACCATCTTTTAAACTTTTTTTTATTTATGTCTGATCCACCAGATGACTTTGATTTAACAAAAAAAATGTAAAACAAATTTTTCTAACTTAGATTTTTTTTTTTAAACTGCTGCAGCACTCGCTTCATTTCTTTGTTACAGTATTTAAGCAATTGATTGACCACATAAGCAATGTGACATGTTATGACGTCACAAAAAATTCACTGATCGGCTGGCGTGCCCACGTGGCGGAAATGCGGTTCTGAATGCGGAAGTAATCTCGACAGAATGGCGGCTATGCCGGCTGTAACTGATTACATAATGGGTGTACATTACTCGCCCAATTCTAAATGCAGGTAGGATTAACGCATACTGTTCTTTCCATTCTTCTTTGTACTTCCTACAAAGATGAAAATGTTCCTCGATTTTCCACGACACATTCATAGGATTTCGACACGATCGATAGATAGATCGACGTGATGACCTATTATTATTCTTGTTTTCTGTGAAATTTGATGTAAATATGACAATTAGTTTGTTCTCGGTGTGGTCAGGAATGAGATGGCTTGAGTGGACGCCGTCAATGAAAAATCTGAAACATTTCTGTTAAAGCATCACATTTTCGTCTCAACTAATAAGACACATACGGGCATTTTTCTACCAAAGAGTCAAGGTTGCAGTCACAAATTTCCGATTGACTTACATTGATTTCTGGAAAATCAATCATTACCAAATCATTACAGTAATCCTAAATGTAATTTAAATGACGAACAGATTAATTAGGATCAGAGCAGTGTTTATTATTTTAAATGTCTATTATTTAAAACGGCAATCATTTAACCGTTACGTTTTAAACGACAGTGTGTGTAAGTGATCAAAGACAGCTGCCCCATTATCAGAATCAGAATCAGAATCTAAATCATCTTTATTTTGCCAAGTATGTCAGAAACACACAAGGAATTTATCTTTGGAGAGTCACTGATGGTGTAGTGGTACACTTGCCTGACTTTGGTGCAGGCAGCGTGGGTTCAGTTCCCACTCAGTGACAGTGTGAATGTGAGTGTGAATGGTTGTCCGTGTCTATATGTGCCCTGCGACTGACTGGCGACCAGTTCAGGGTGTAGTCCGCCTTTCGCCCGAAGTCAGCTGGGATAGGCTCCAGCGACCCTAACCAGGATTAAGCGGTGTTGAAAATGGATGGATGGATGGATGGATGGATGAATTTATCTCTGGTAGTTGGAGCTGCTCTAGTATGACAAGTGACAGATAATACTTTTGAGACATAAAGACATTGAGAAAAACAGTCACAGCCTATAAAAGGTTGCTAGTAATCTGGTAATGCCGGTACAATTTATTAATTTTTTTGACAATTGTGTAAAAAGATGCAGAGTTCCCAAGCACTGAGAGCAGTTTGAATGACTAAGAGAGCAATAGTCCGGTGCAATGACCATTGTGCAAATGGCGCCGAGACTTCAAGAATGTATGCAGTTTAAAGTGACTAGTAGTGCGATAATCTGAGACAATGTTGATTGTGCAAATGTTGCAGATAATCCTCAGTCGATTGTGCAAATGGTGCAGATGCTACTCAGGCACATGGGTGGCCAGTATTGGTTAACAACGGATATGCAAATAGTGCAGCGTGGCGAGACTACTACAGTCAGTGTCACGGACGGAACAAAGGACAGGACCCAAAATGCACGACTCCAATTCAAATGGACAGTTTCGAAAAGAGAGGTTTAATAAACGGGCAGAGGTCGGTCCACAGGCAGGCAATCCGAAAAGGTAACAGTATCCAAAAAACGTGAGGCAAAAAAAAGTTCAATAATCAGAACAGGGTCTAGGCTTACTATAAGTTTACTATTAGGAGTTTGTCCTTTTTTGTAGCAGCACCAAACCAGACTGATGGAAGAACACAGGACGATGGCCGCTGTGTAGAACTGTATCAACAGGTCCTTTCTCAGAAGCCGCAGGAAGTACATCCTCTGCTGGGCCAATTTTGAGGATGATATCGCCAGGTTACTGTTTCCAGAGGCTCTACATTTACTCCGTTACGTTTGCTCAATATCATTTTAGATAAATTGTCCTTGTCAGAGTAGTTTTAAAGAAGCATTCTTTTTACTTTTACTCGAGTATTTATCCATCTATCCATTCTCTTAACCACTTATCCTCAGTAGGGTCATGGGCGTGCAGGAGCCTATCCTAGCTATCTTCGGACGAGAGGCGGGGTACACCCTGAACTGGTCGCCAGCCAATTGAAGGGCACGTAGAAACAAACAACCATTCGCACTCACATTCACACTTACGGGCAATTTAGAGTTTTCAATTAACCTACCATGCATGTTTTTGGGATGTGGGAGGAAACTGGAGTACCAGGAGAAAACCTACGCAGGCACGGGGAGAACATGTAAACTCCACACAGGCAGGGCCGGGATTTGAACCCGGGTCTTCAGAACTTTGGAGCGGATGTGTTAACCAGTTGGCTCCCGTGCCACCTCGAGTATTTCTGTTAAGACGAAACGGTCCTTTTACTCCATTGCAATAATCTACATGCTGCTCGCTACTTTCATTTATCAATAATCGATCTATTTTTAAACTTCCATTTTCGACACCTGCATCCACCGTGATTACCACAGTGATGTTTGACTCGAATTCACCAATCAAATAAGAAAGTCACATGTCCACAGACAAAGTCTTCTATTAGGCATCGTGGGCCAATCAAAGTGAGCCAATGGGCTTCGTGGGCCAATCAAAGTGAGTTGACAGCCGTGCACAACTCCTGTTTACATTACAGACTACGAAAAACAACAGCATTAACATGCTGTGTAGTTTTGTCACTGCCCAAATGTCCACATTTCAGCCCACTTCTAACTTGAGAAAACACCTTGTGGTAAGTAGCAGATGTTTTTGCTGTTGTTTGTTGTTTGGCTCTGCATATGGCAACATTAGCACTATTTTATGGTCACAAGTAACTGTTTCTTTTGGGGTATGTTCTGTTCTCTCTCTCTCTCTCTCTCTCTCTCTCACACACAAACACACACACACAAACATCAATAAGTCTGATCAGCAAACAGCTTCTTCATATATTTTAGTGGCTAAAGCAAATAATGTTTCTGTAAGGCCCTATGCATGTGTTGTTATTTTTTTCACGTAAAAACTGAAATTCTGGCAGGTGTGTGTGGACTCCCATTGAACATGAGTTTGAATGTGATCGGTTACTTCTGAACACAGCCACATGCCAGTGACACGAGGAAGTGTATCCTTGTGCAACCACATTTTATTTTAACTTTATTTAACCAGGTCAAGACCAGTTAAAACAGAACATCTCTTTTACAATGGTGACCTGGCCAAGAAGGCAGCAAGTTAAGCATCAAGTCCAAGTCAATCACATGCAAGTTTATTTCAATTGTTTGTTTTCACCTCCCCTCGCAAAAATACAATAAATAAATAAATAAATGAATGAATAAATAATAATTAAAACATGTTTTTAATCATTTTAGTTGTACAGAGTTGTTATTTTACAATGATTTGATTTTATATAATTTTATTATGTTTTAGATTAAGTGATATTGTTCAGCAATATCTGAATTTGCACATTCGTATTTTATTTAGTTACTTTTATTTTATTTGACATTCATACTTTGATTTAAAAAATAAATTTGACGTTACTCTCCAGTTACTCAGACGAGTCGTTTTTTTCACTAAGTACTTTCTTACTCTTACTCAAGTAATTATTTGGAGGATGAATTTTTACATTTACTTGAGTCATATTCAAAAGTAACAGTACTCTTACTTGAGTAAAATATTTGGCTACACTACCCACCTCTGTCTGTTTCATGACACCGTGAGGAGCTGCACCAGTAACACAGTAATACCAGCCTGTAGCAAGCAAATGCATTTATTTTAAATTAGTAAGTTTATTAAATTACATTTACGTTCATGATATAATAACATAAATGAGGGGGGGGGGGGGTGAAAAGCAGAATTTAGGTCATAGGATGGTGCAGGTGCAGCAGTATTGATTTCCACGTGAAGACTCGTGCTGAGGAAGTGGACCGTCAAGGGGCGATGATTCACCCTTCCACTTGGACCCCGAGGGGCTGGAAGTGGAAACCGGTCTCCCACACACCAGGTCCGCAGCTTTCCCATCCATGACAGACAAGTTATTCACCGTTTTCTCTCTTAGGGACATGTCCCCATCATCATCGTCATCGATAAGCACAAACTCCTTGAGGTAAACCATTGTCACCCTGTGGAGACTGTCATGATCTCCTGGTTCCTGCAAGGTGTGCCTGTCAACAAAGTTGAGAGTGGAGGTTTCTGTCAGGGTCTCCGGTAGATCTGTGGAGTTGTCTTCTGGACCTGAATAGGCCAGTGTGCTGGAATCCACAGTCCACATGGAGATCCTTTGAGCACTACTGTCCCTCATACTGAACTTTTGCTCATTGCTGTTGCATGATGTACTATTGTCTTTAACGCGGCCATTTTCAGAGGGGATCTTAAAAGCCACATTCTCGCCGTCATGGTACACTTGCACATTGCTGCACCCTGTTGGCGAAGAGAGGGGGATGCTGAGAGACTCCACTTTTCCTTGTGTCTTCATGTACGTTTTTTTTTACTTTTACACCACAAAAGACAAAACAATAAATAATCAAAAGTTAATTATTGACTCTTTAAATAGCAGTCCAAAAAAGAAGGTGGAATTAATTGCAAAGTATTGAATTATTTGAGATTTAATTCATATTCTTCAGACATCACTCACTACTGTTTTAACACCTGATACCAGTTCCTAAAAGTCATATTATAGGCCAGCAACTGTCTCAGGGTATGTAAATTATACACCCTCAGAAAATCATTGTACATTTGGGGTAAAACGTCTAACCTCAAAAGTATTGTTTGTGTACTCTTGTCCAATTGACTATTACAATTTGGAAACCTACTTTTTAGACCTAAAAAAAAAAGAAGTAACATTCTGTAAAATAATGAACCTTGTGAAACAGAAATGGACATCTATTGTTGTCCTGTTTCTTAAAGTGCATAAGGCGACAGAAAACACTGATAAACATCAGGATTACTTGCAATTACTATGGTATACATAGACCCATGTGAGTGATGCTTTAAAATGTGCACATTTATTTAAATTGGTGTGCAAAATGTTTGATTTTTATTTCCCCAAGTATTCCATGTCACTGGATATGTAATTCACTAAATTACTTTCCAATTACATGTGTGTGCCTATACAATACAGGTGATTTTCAGTTTGGTGGTACAGTATAATATAATTAGATTATTATTATCTATACAGAGCTTAGAAGTGGTAAGTGATATCTATTTTTTAAAACACTATAAGTCATAGTTGCAGCTGTAATCACAGAGTGAAGTCTATATTTTAGTTATGAGAGGCTAAAGGAAAAAGAGCTTAATGTAATGCTGTGCAGTTCTATTCTGAAGCAAATTCCATTACATTAATAATCATATTTGAAATTGAGAACGCGAGCATAATTTTAACGCACCAATTGTGTGACCAGTAAGATAACACTATCCGTTATCCTCAAACATCAAAAGCCCCAGGGTTATTTGATGAACAAAGTAGTCCTCATAAGGACATTAGATGCAGAACAAACTGTCATTCACTTCTGGACTCCCTAAATAAATAAATGGTACTGGTACTCTTAAGAGAAGTAAAAATAACTTAGCTCCCTAAGGATGACCTCTTTCAGGATGGAGACAGTTGAACTCCACCAAAGTGAGCAAGGAGGGAGACATTTGTTTCAGCCGTCACACGCAAACACAATACTATATGTTTTTGCGGTCCACATTTGACACAAGAACATTTTCCAATGTGCAGGCTAAAACCACAAGATTCTGCGACAGAGCATTACACACTGACCTTCTTTCACTTGACTGACTCATGAGCGTGACAGAATCAGGACTGTATGAATAAATAATAACAGCCATGTGCATGTTTAAGCTTGCTCATCTCCACCTTGTGCTTTTGGCTGAGTAACAATGGCAACAATAGCTGAAAATTAGAAATGATTTCAAATCATTCAATTGAATTCACCAAGTTTGTTTTTGTCGCAGGAACTGAATACAAGAGGTTTCGAGGGCACCGAGGCATCAAATCTTCTGTCTACTACTGCCTTTTTATAGTAATACAGCTAGTAAATTATATTTTTTGTAAGAAATATGCATCTTGATTTTCTGTAGCATAACAGAAAGGTCTTTATTATTATTTTATTTTTTAAACGATCCTCTTACTCAGTAAAATTGATTAGAACTGTTGACAAAACCATACGTGAAGCAGTATTAGAACATTACTTGTCAATACAACAACTTTAATTTTCAACACAATTGCAGAAACATACAAATAAACTATACACATGACAAATATTAAAACAAAGTTGATTATATCGATTTTTGTATTTAGAAAATGCTGATCTTGTGAAATCTAGTTAAAACAATGAACACATTTCGGAATAGCACACAGCATAACATACTTGCCATTACCTTTGTCCTTAAAAAGGTCTTCCCAGCAGTTTTTGTAGCCTAAAAACAAAAGAAAAAAAAAAGCGGGTGTGGGGGGGGGATCACATGGCACAGGAGGGAGAATGCGGTGTACAGCTCTTGAAGTGCAAATGATGAACATCACTTTCTGGTCCGAGCAACCGAGAATCACTGAACCCGCCCTCACTTCTTTCCATATACTATAACTCCCCCACATCGGAATCGCAGGAGATGCTATTAGGAGCTCCAAAGATTGAGTGTCACTGATCACGCCAGTAATATTAATAATATTAATAACTGCACATGCAATATCTTTCATTTACACTACGCCATGTTATTTTTACAATTACAGCATCCTATATATTCAGTTGAGAAATATGACACTGATAAAGTTGAATCATTAAATTACAAGAAACCATTATATTCACAAAGACAGATGAATTGGACTAACACACACACACATAGTATAGAAAATGGTTTTATTGTATGGTTGGATGGGGTAAAAATCCATTTATTGCATTTCCACAATTGGTGACACAAACATATTGTCGAATCATATGAGTGACTTTGTGAAGCTTAATCTATACACAAATATGCATGGTAAAATGTTAGAATTTCTCTGATACCTATTTTTTTCTGGTAACAAAAGTCACCAATCAGCATCTCTAAAGTTAATGCACTAGACTATTAATTTTCAATAACTTTACGTAATGTTAAATTAAATAAATGAACCACTTCTGTGAGGAGTCCAAAACACTTTTCTCAAGTGGTTAGCACTTCTCTGTTATTAGTTGACTTGTTGTGAATGATTCCCATCTCTGTTGAATACATCATTGGTGGCAGCAGGACTTCAAACTGGTTATGATCAATCTGTTCCACTTTTATAGCAGAAGATGCAGTTCTAATCTATGTACATGTACATTCATCTCAGGACTCCAAAGTGAGACGACTCAACGAGGACACGGGACATCACACACCGTGGGAGTGGGAGATAGTACAAGTCACAACATATATTTTGTCGTTTTGGGATACTGATATTGACTATTTCCCGTTTCAGTCAGTCCCGAGATATCACTCCCACTATGTAATACTTGCTGCCTCCGTGTTGCTGCATTTGGAATCTGAGGTCTCGGGTAGACGACTGACCTCTCCAAAATGAAAGGGTCACTTTGCTTGGCGCCAACAAACGTTCATCAAACTGGGCCAAGATGTTCAATGGAGAAGTGATGACTTCAACCCCTGGTGATACAAAAAAAAAAAAATGGATCAAGAACTGTTACAGTTTAGCAATATAACGATAATTTGACACTTGGAACTTAACCACAAACTCCTTGATCATGAATTACCATTGTGCTTCTCTATTTCAGCCAGGCAGACAGACAACATCCAGAGACTCGACATGGGCCGCAACTTGAAGCCAAACAGAGTGGCTGGCAGGAAGAGGAACCAATATTCCAAGAAGGACCAGGAACATGGTGGGCCAGCACTCAATGGAACTCTGAGCTGCACTTGTTTCACATGTGGGAACTCACCTTCATCCTTTGTACCCAATACTGCCACACAAGCGATACAAAATGTTTTCACTCATGTTCAACATGTTGCTTTGATTCAGTGTCATATCATGTGCCCGAGTCTAATGAAAATTCACATTGGTGACAAATGTTTTTTTTTTTGTTGTTTTTTTTTTTTTTTTTAAATAAGTTTTACGCTACAATAGCAAAACAACTTAGTTCAAAGAGATCTGCGAAATCACAAGTAGTCGCAGCAGGACAATCGTCAGCATTCCTGTCAAATATGGCTGCAAAATATTTTCAGCTAAATTTACATTGGAAGTGGGTAAATTTGAAAATGATACTTAATACTGTTGATTATTACTGGTCGCCAGCCAATTGCAAGGCGCATATAGAACCATTCACACTGATTGACAATCTAGTTTTCAAGGAACCTAACATGCAATGTTTTTGTAATGTGGGAGGAAGCGGCACTACCCAGAGAAAAACCCACGCAAGCACAGAGAGAACAAACGCCACACGGGAAGGCTGAAGCAGAGATTCGTACGGCGAACCACAGAACTACGAGACGTACGAACCACTAGTTCATCGCGCTGCCCGGGGAAAGTTTCAGACTTTGAAAATCCAGAATCTGAACAAAGTTACATTAACGGTGATGCTCACTTTCATTTTCGTTGTTGGCTCCACATTCGATGGCTTGTCGGCACTTGTTTTTAGAGAGCAGTGTGAGGATGCTCTCCCACACGAGACTCTTGGAACGGGAAGTGGCAGACAGCAAGACATCCACCTCCACGCCGACATCCACGGGTCTGTACACCAGGACTTGAACTTGCAACATGAAGGGACCTTTCTTCAGCTCATCAACTGGTTGATGCGTTTTAATGCTCTGGCGCACACATACCAGACCTGGAGACGAATATGATGAACTCGTCACCTGTAATAATGTCAACATAGACGGCAAGCCGTTGCTTCACTAGTAGTAGGGTGCAGATCTCAACTGGTGCACGGTTAAGTTTTCTGTGCTCAATGGTAACCTTTACGATAAGGATCTCGAAGAAACGGCTTGCAATCAAAGTGTTTTAATAATAATAATAATAACCTTGCTGCTAGAATCGGTTTGGTATTAAAGAATACTACAATATTGAACTTACCAACGGGGCTCAGCCGGAAGCTTGTGATCAGTAATGGCCATAAGCAGCAGCGTGCGGCACATCGCTTCGGGGAAACAGAGAGGAATGTCTCTGTATTCGCTATCTGGATAGTCCCAACCATACCCTGCAGCACTGCAAAACCTCCTCAAATGCACCGCGTTCAGCCTGAAAACCGGAACAACTTACTCATACTGCTTTGAAATATGGTGCCAGTACTGTCATCTCACCTGCAGTTGTGGACGGCGTAAACAACGTCGCATTTCTTTTGCCCGTGTGGCTCGTACAAGCAGACCTTTCTCCGACTAAGAGCTTTGGTCAGATATTTGATCAACAGATACGAAAGACTTGGAAGTCTCTCGCAGCTGAGTGAATTTGTTTTCAGTAATATATGAGAACGGTACATGTGCACATAACCGAAATATATGCAGCATACAGACAGCGAAGCTAAAACGCAATTCTGCATGTTTCTCATCTTTTGCACTGCGCTTACTTGAAACGTACAATACCGACGCTCGTGAACTTTTGTTGTTTCGATGACACGGGAAGAAGTTGGTTAGTTGGTTTCCAAGACGGCGAGTGCACTAGGACAAAACAAGAGGCCGCGAGAGGAACACTGGTTTCGCATCAATTCTTTATTATTGAGCATTGGACGAAGAATAGAACGCCTTTTTATATCTAATTTACAGTCACACGTTATATATTGCTCAAGTCCCAAACCTTTCTGGAGATTTTAAAGGGTCAAAGTCACTACATAATAGCAGACTCCCGTTTAACCACTGTAGAAAAACACCTGTGACAATATATATATAAATATATATATATTATTTTCTTTTTTCGAAGCACATTCATTACTCCACAGCGACTGTGAAGATGGAGGCAACCGGTCCGGTCCGTTTTTGTCCATTCATTTTCTTCATCCAAACAGCAGCAATAAAACGATACACACAGAATTCACTGCGACCAAAGGCACTGCAAAGTCGGTGACACGAAGAATAGGAGTTACTGGACTCGTTCAAGGCCGAACATCAACACAAGTTATGCGCGGCGAGTTGTGGCTGGCGCCCACCTCTCATGACGGTGCGCACAGAGCGAATCAGGTTCATCATCTGAACTTTGATGCCTGGCTCATCACCAAATCCTCCAACGCCCTGGTCCGCTCCCCAACCAACTACACGCATACATCGACGGTATAACATTTGCACACATGACAATATAATCAAGAGTCAACATTTTCAAACGATCGCTGAAGTGAACGCAATTGTAAGTTACAGTACTTTATATGACCCAAAGGTGAACGCAATCCCAGTCAATTCGTGACATGATTCTTGACTTTGTTCAGGATGCACGACTCCTTTATACCAAATACAATTATTCGTCATTGAATTCTTTACGCTACGATTGCTAGCCAGGGTGCTAATATCGGCTATATCGACGACAAATCAATCGATGTAGATTCAGCACTACTTACTTTTACTCAAAAACCGTTCTTCGTGTAGTACGGCCACTGCGTTCACGCACAGAATTGCTGCTTGAATGAGGGAGTAAAGAGTAAATGCCATGTTAACTCAATAGATGATATGACTTTGTACAGCTGACGTAGGCTACGGTGGCCTTGGCGGGGCAAAAGATGGGTTGTACTTTGCGTATTGTGCGACGTTGAATACGTGCAGCCGAAAACAATTGTATTTTGTATTAGCAGTATTACCTGCTATGCGATACAGATTGCTTATATACTGCACATACGTGCGAATTAGTTTCAAGTGGAAAAACAAACCGGGTGGTACTTTGTACTTGTACAGTGCAAATTGTGTCAAAATGTGTACATCTTTGTTCGACTGTGATGCGATACAGATGCTTTATATATCCAATACTGTACATATGTGCAACTTTGATTCCGTTAGCGTCTAGCTTTTTGTACTTTTCAGGACTGCTCACTACGTTTTTAAAATGTCCAATATTGTTCTCACTACCACGGAAACCCTGACATCAAACTATAACGAGTAAACATGAGCCATGAGAATAAACATCTTTATTATTAGTGTTTTATTAAGTCTGCATAATATGCCCCACGCCTGAGAAGCTTATGGTCAAGGGAAAAACAAAACAAAAAAAACAAAAAAACTAGAACCTGCTCTACTAGTAAAATTGCAACATCTACTGTATTGACTGCTTTGCAAAAAAAAAAGTAACTGTTAAATACACACATACTGTACTATTATGTTTGCACGTATGGTCCACATCAGTTATTGTAAGGTCTGTTTTCACATTCATATTTTGTAGGCCAGAGATAAAATGATGTAACACTGGACCCTGCTAACACATGGTTCATTTCCCCGAACCCAAATGTCACTTGGTACACTTAAAGTACAATCACTAGTGCCTCAAGGTGAACACATTTACATCAAGGGGGAGGGGGACATGTTAAACTTGCACCAGCAACATACTGACAGTAAGGGAAGAGCAAATAAGTGTTGTATTACTATTTTATAGACAGAACAAATACAAAACACTTAACATCAAATGTCCCATTGGGGGGGTGGAGGGGGGCACATTAGCACTTTTCATTAGGAAGAAAGAAAAGTGACCTCCCAACTTTCTGAGAACATTCTGAAAGCCAATGATAGCTAGCTGACATTAAATCTTGACAAAGCACAAAAAGGCTACTATCATGGTCTTTGTGAAGAGCTAAAACAGCCAATGCCAAGTTGCAAATACTTTTTTTTTTTTTTCCCCCCCCCAAGACAAAGAGCTGCAAATGGTAATTCCAGCTGAACCTTTTGGGCCAAATAAAGGAATGATCCAAGCCCTCCAGGTCAGTTTTGCTGACAGCTGTGTTTTTGAAAATATTACTTTAATAGAAAGTGTGAATGACAGAACATTTTAACTAGATTTATATAGAAAAATACATGAGAATACAAAAAAGTAGCAAAACAATTGGGATATAGGCTAAAACCAATGATGAATACTCATTGATACCCTCAATTAATCCTGATGAGACTATTAAATGCCTCTCCCCAGAGAGTGTTGTGTCATGAAGACAAAAGAAGCTCTCGCTAATAGCTGATACTTTCTGGTCCCTGCCCAGTGCACCCCTCAAAGCCTAGTTTGTAAACCAGGCTGTATGCTGGGATGCAAGTGAACTTCACCATGGACACAAATACTGCCATATAATGACAAAAAAATTAACAAACATACTGAGCTTTCAGTTTGTTTAGGGTTTTTGGATTTTTAAACCAACATTCCTATTTGTCAGTTAAGTAGTGTCTTATAACGACACAAGATTTAAAAAAAAATAAAATAAAAATAAATGGAGGGGATTCAACTCTAGGGTACAGTGAGGTTGATTTCATTAAAATTTTATAAAAGTTCCATTCCACCACCACTAAGCTACCTGAACCCTGACAAAACATGGGCAATATTTCTCCAAGAAATGAAAACATATGCTCAGAACAATTGAGGCGAGGGCAGGAGCAAAACTTTTAGCACACAAGCCACCATCAACTGAGAAAAAAAATCTGACATTTTTGGTCATTTCCCTACTTACTGGACATAAACACTGTATTTCATTTGTACCACAAATAGATCTAATGTTAATACATGATTTGGGGGAAAAGCAATTTAACAAGGTGCATGAGAAAGATGACTAACAAAGTGCCAAATTATTTACTGAAGTCTGTTCGTCTGTAGGGGTGTGTGTACGAGTGTTGTTTTGAGGTCTGTGGAGCAGTTTCACAAATACTATTAAATGGTCAAAAATCATTCTGCTGGGACTTCCATGAATGGACTACATTTTAGAACTGATCTTTAAAATTGTTTTCTTTTTGGGGAGTGTGGGATTCCACTGTTGCTTAGGACATACTGGAACAGCGTGCAGAAGGGGAACCCATCTGAGTCAACACCTTGTCTAGCCACTGTAGAGGACCATTCAAATGCAACTCAATCCAGCATGGAGTGCTTGTGACAGTCTGTCTTCTGTAAAACAAAGAATCAAGAATGAATTGAACTGCAGTTCACCGTGTGGACACATGCATTCCAATTCTACAGCAAAAGTGAATTTGTATTGCGATATTAAACTAGCAATACTATACAGACACTCTCCTGTGTGGAAACCAGTGGCTTGAGTTACCAATGAGACATGACCCTTGTAAGGTAAAATACACTGGGCTGGAAAAGCTAATATAACACATGGTATAGGGAAAACCATTGCAATTCACTAAATGTGTTCATTTCAACAGCTTCGTATTAACTGACGTATGAAGTGATATGACCACCTGTATTCTGCTCCCCAGCCTTTGACAAAGCTCATGCGGATAGTGCACATCCTAGTGAGTTGGTACACAGCTTCAAAGCCCTGGTTAACGGACTGGGCCAGCAGAGCTGCAAATTCCTGATTGTTAAAAATTTTTAAATTACAACCTAAGAAAAAAAGAGGTAAAGAAAAAAAGATTAATGAGAAGGCAATTGACATGAGAAGAAATTATTTATATACTATATCTTTACTGATCTACGTCACGAGATGGCAGATGGTACGATTAACCTGCAGATCTACCTGATACTCATACAACAATAACTGAATAAAAAGGTCTAGAAATGTTGAAATCTCAATTTATGACTTATTTCTACTCTTTGGGATTCATCCATCCATCCATTTTCAACACCAGCTTATCCTGGATAGGGTCGCGGGCCGCTGGAGCCTATCCCAGCTGACTTCGGGCGAAAGGCGGACTACACCCTGAACTGGTCGGCAGTCAGTCGCAGGGCACATATAGACATGGACAACCATTCGCACTCACATTCACACAGTCACTGAGTGGGAACTGAACCCACGCTGCCCGCACCAAAGTCAGGCGAGTGTACCACTACACCATCAGTGACCTCTTTGGGATTCAGTTAAAGTACATGTAAGTCTGTTTTACTGCCACTTGTCCTATCTCCTCCCCACCTCATCACCTGCTTCGAGAGAGGGCAAGGTGACGTTGACAGAATCAGAGGCTGTCGCTATATGGATTCTGGGACAAGATCTGAGGTGGACCACTTCCCCTGGAGTCATTGCCATGAAGGATTCTGCTCAGACCTATCGGGCCAGGTCCTGAGGTAGAACCACGGAAGGAGTTTACCCTGCAGGTGCCTTTTCTCGTTAAATGAACTCTTATGCCATCTTAATGAACATTGTAGAGCATCTTGCCATTATAATGAACATTGTACAGCACCACACTATGTGATAAAAGTTGCCCAGTCGACAACCATTGCAGCCTGGAGGGCAGATTTCTGCCTTGAGGACATATGCACTCCTAAAAGCCCCACATTCAACATAGCCACCAGCATGTTGCATGGGAGGCACATTTTTTGGAATTGGATCAAGTAATATTGTATATCTGTGACCCAGGACATACATTAGTCCCATTCTCTGCCTGCATTGCGCCAGTAAACTACAGCGGCCAATCCTGGAACTAACAGACTTTGTCAACGGCATTTTAAGTGACATATGGAAACTAGTTTTGGAAACATTGTTCAGTCCAGACGGTCAGTCTTATCCGATATCCGTTATATCAGGGTAAGGTTCAACAAGGTTCTACCAAGGGTTCGTGCGGACCGTTTGCCACCTCGCCAATGGCTAACTGAAACAGGATGTGGCTAAGCGAACATTCAACAACCTTTGCCACGCTGGCGAATCAAAGTTGCCTGCATCAAAACCTCGAAAGCACTTCCTGATAAAAGTTAAAGTGAGCGTGCTCATTCTGCAGTGTGTGAACGGTGTTAATGGTTTTGTTATTTCCCTCGCTTCATAAAATGCCTTCAATCCGCCGTCCAGCCGCTACTGGCTATAAGCGGTCAGGCTCACGAGCTTTTGCGGCTACTGGGAACAGCACATCAGGAAAGACAAGACTCGATCCAGCTTGGTGCAGAACTGAAGCATGTATATTTATTACCACGACGTGCCTTTGAAGTGGTCAATGTGTCCAGCAATTCAGATTAGTTCTCGCAAATAGCTAGCTGCTTTCTTCATTAATCCACGAGCTATTAAATAATCACACTTTGTTTGTCATGCCGCGATCCCAAAGATGTTCAATAGGATATAGATC
Organism: Phycodurus eques; assembly: GCF_024500275.1. Lineage (NCBI taxonomy): Eukaryota > Metazoa > Chordata > Actinopteri > Syngnathiformes > Syngnathidae > Phycodurus > Phycodurus eques. The sequence goes on from NC_084527.1 coordinate 26,390,033, forward strand.
AGGGCTCATAGAAAGGCACTTCAAAAGAATCCAATGTTTTGCTCGTAGCCATTCTTGAGTGCTTTTAGTCGTGTGTTTTGAGTCACGCTCCTGTTGAAAGACCCATGACCTGTGAATGAGACTAAGTTTTTTGACAATGGGCAGCACATTTCTCTCTAGAATAGTTTTGAAAAATTCCAGTCTGGCTTTTTTAAATGATTTATTTTCAACATTGGTGTCCTCCTTGGTCATCTCGCATGAAGTCCATTTTGGCTCAAACCACGACGGATGGTGCGATGTGACACTGACGTACCTTGACCTTGAAGTTTATCTTCAATTTCTTTGGATGTTGTTCTGGGCTCTACTTTTACCACTTATTATCAGTCTCTTCAATCTGTCATCAATGTTCCTCCTGCGGCCACATCCAGGAAGGTTGGCTACATTCCTGTGGCTTTTAAATTTCTGAATAATATATGCAACTGTAGTCACAGAAACATCAAGCTACTTGGAGATGGTCTCATAAACTTTACCATGCTTGTCTATAATCTTTCTAATCTCCTGAGACAAGTCTCTCCTTCGCTTCCTCTGGTCCATGTTTAATGTGGTACACACCATGTCACCAAACAGCACAGTTGATTACTTGTCACCCTTTAAATAGGCCGACCGACTGATTACAAGTTTGAAGACACCTGTGATGCTAATTTGAGGACACACCTTTGTTTGAACATGCCCCAATGGTCAAATTATTTTCAATCTTTTCTAGGGGTACCATCATTTTTGTCCAGGCCTATAATTCTGTTAAACCACAATTCAAAATTAATGTCTGATTTTCACTGGTTAACTTTCATTATATTTTTATTTATTATTACTTTTGTCAGATTCAAGTAGGGCTGCACAATATTTTGTTTGAGCATCATCAATGTACGTGCGCGTAATAGTCACATCGCAGAGCCTGCTGCGATGTTGGTGTTGTGTAATATATAGTGAATCAACGGTAATATTAAAAGTGACCAGCAGAAGAACCTGTTTGGACATGGTAATAGAAAGAATGTACAACTGCATTTCCTATTTCGCTCTTCAGAATGAAACTACTCTTTTTGAGATTTTAGTGTGAAAGCTGCAGCTGGCTACCAGTGTGGAATGAATGGGTGGCAACAATGGGGAAATACAATACCAGTATTTTGAGGGTAGGTAATAAATAGCCTGTCAGCAACATATTGAACCAAACAAACAAACAAAAAGAACTATGAACTAGTTCATTTTTGGACCAGTTAACTTGGATCAAAATTTTGAATGACGACTAAAAACTGAACAAGTTTATTTTTGGAACCAATACCATGCAGCCCTAGATGAAAGTAATTTCTGTGACCACTGTGTTTTTTGTGTTTCATTAACAGAGGGGTACCAACAATTTTGCCCATGTGTGTACAAGTAAGATACAAACAGTCGACAAGTACAACTTAAACTTTCTTTAAATATTGTCTTGCATTTGGACTAACATGGAAACTAAAGCCCAAACTAAAACCTAGAAAATGGTAATAGGACAGAGTCAAACAGATTCAGCTTGTTACCTGGCGGAATTTTACACACTGTTGCTGGATGCCATCCATACCGCTGATTGCAGTTTGGACTCTGGACAAAGATGGCGCTATCACTCAGACACTCAGCGAACACTTCCCCACCAATGTAGTAGAGTCTAACTCCTCTTCCTGTATGTACAAAAACAAAAATCCAATTCTTATAAACTACAAAAGGTAAGAAAAACTAACATTTTATCTAAATTGGTAAAACAGTTTTAGTTTTCCAAACAAGGTGAAATAATTTGTCGGAAGATAATTGATTTCCGTGCCTGAAGCTGTGTCTTACCTATATGCCTTCGCGTCATCTCCACTGTGGCATTCCTGTTGACATTAGACAGCAAGCCCAAGCAGAATCGCTCAGAGTTTGAGGGGTCTGTAAACCCGTCTACAGTCAACGAGGGCTGTGAGGCGTGGAACGTCTCCCCTACACGTTGGTTGAGCTCATAGTAGGCTATTGAGCACCAAAAGGCTGGTTCTGAGTAAGTCACCGGTTGCAGGTCTGTAGAGCGATAAGAGAGTCCAATGCTTCTCATAATGTTCAGATGACAGACAGACATGGACATATTGATAGAGATCCACCTTAGCTGATAAATTGTCTTACCCATACTGTGATTGACAGGTGACAGAGTGCTGGGAGACATCTCTGCTGGAGAACCTGGCAAAATGAAATTTAAAGCTTGGTTCCACACAAGCAATCACCAGCAACAGACCAGTTCTGAGATTTGTGATGAAAAAGTTGACTGTTTAAGTGCTAAGTAAACTTAGGAGAATCTAAATTCACATTGACAACTCAAAAAAACAATAAAATGACGAAGGTACAGTGCTGTACAAGATGACATCAAATGGGTTCTTATTTGGCCTATAAAAATTACATATAATTATGATGGTTGTATTTTTTTGTAATCTGCTTTATTACTTTTTTTTTTTAGCATCCAAATGAGGTGAGAAATAGATGAGTTAAGAAATCGTTCAAAGAAAGTAAGTGGTGACTTAAAACCAGAGTCTGTGGTACCTGTATCCATGCTTTGATTCATCTGTTGATCACTGGCCTCCCCATCCTCACTGATGTAGCCAGGTGGAGGTGTTTCTGTTCAATTGTTGGGATGACAGCCAATTACATGACGTTTAGAGAACTAGGAAAAAGTCATGCGCTCTTATTCTACAAAATGATGTGTATTAAAAATAAAGATATATTTACTTTAATTGGTTTAGAAGGTACTGCATTTGAATTGAAAGCTGACATTTGTAATTCTCTAAACATCAATTTAGATCATACAACATTCGATAAAAAGTGGCATCTAGGGGTCGTGTTTGCTTTATTTATTTATTTTTAAACACAAAATAAAAACGATACACCAGTAACTTCACCTGGTATATAGTTATTTGGAGGATCAATTCCCGCAGGAAAGTTTGTGTTCTCAGGTATGGAATGAGTGTAGTCATCTAGAGGCGGCAGCTCTGTCAGAATTTCAGAGTGTCTTGGCACAAGAACTGGAGGCAGAACTGTGGGAATAGTAAAGTTAGAGTTCAGTCATTCTCTGCATTCAGCATCTTCAAATGTACTAGTTTTCGTTTTAACATATGATTTTTAAGAAATGTTACTCTTGTTAAAAAAAATAATAAATAAATAAATAACACTATGCTCACATACAAAAGCATTGTTACAATAAGGACCATGAGTACCGCTCACAGTAAATTAGAGTGAACCTAAGCAAAGTACTTCAGGTTATGGCATGGCATGCATAGGTTTGACACGATTCAGTATACAGTGGAAAAAAATAAAATAAATTGTGCAAACAGAAAAAGATTATATTTCATTCTGTGGGGTGAGACTATGGAAAAGTTTCAGTGAGGGATGAAAATAGTCCACAAACCAATCAAAAACTAAACACAAAAATAACATTTTCAAGGGATAAAAGAGATGAAAAGGGGTTGGGATGACAGTCACTAACTAGGTGTTCACAGGAGTGTTGTTCACGATCATTTCTTTGTTTGTTTACTATTACTTGGTACTTTGTGTTTTTGTTGGCTATATTGTCTATGTGGATTTATAATGATGGTATATATATCTTATCACTATTATTACTATTCTAATTATTATCATGAGTGTTATCCCTGAAGCAGAATAGATTTATTAACAGAATATGGAAAAGGGGTGGGATTTAATACATCTAGACTTCTCACTCCTTTCTGATCATGGAAAACGGATGATAAGTGTTTCATTGTTGCTTGTATGTTGTTTTTATTTTTGTTTTAATGTTCAATATAAACATTCAAAACAAATCAAAAGTGAGAACACATAATGCCTCTTCTGTGCAAGAGCCAAAGAAATACATTGTCGAGCAGTCATCTAAAAATCCAGCTTTTAAGTGCTGTGCTTGAACAAATACAGTCCCCTCCAAACGTATTGGAACAGCGAGGTCAAATCCTTTGTTTTTGTTGTATACTGAATACATTTGGGTTTCAGACCAAGATGAATAAGACACAAAAGTTCAGAATTTCAGCTTTTATCTCATGGTATTTACATGATTTATATCAGTTATTGCAAGTAAGGGTTATGCCAGCAAATAATAAATGTTATTCATTTAACATTTATTCCCCATGGGGGGCACAAGCCAGTGCAAACTGTAGGCCAGTCCCAAGCCCGGATAAATGCAGAGGGTTGCGTCAGGAAGGGCATCCGGCCTAAAACTTTGCCAAACAAATACGAGCGTTCATCCAAAGAATTCCATACCGGAAAGAATACGATGAGGAGTTCATGAATGAGGAAAATGAGAGGGAGAAGGGAGAGTAGAAGAGGCAAGTGTGGTGTACCAGGAAGTGGCAAGGATTAGTAAGGGGGAAGTTAGAAAGGCATTAAAGAGGATGAAAAATGGAAAGGCAGTTGGTCCTGATGACATTCCTGTGGAGGTATGGAAGCATCTAGGAGAGGTGGCTGTGGAGGTTTTGACCAGCTTGTTCAATTAATTCTAGTACGTGAGAAGTTGCCTGAGGAATGGAGGAAAAGTGTGCTAGTGCCCATTTTTAAGAACAAGCGTGATGTGCAGAGCTGTGGGAACTATAAAGGAATAAAGTTGATGAGCCACACAATGAAGTTATGGGAAAGGAGGCTAGACTCAGGACAAAAGTGAGTATTTGCGAGCAACAGTATGGTTTCATGCCTAGAAAGAGTACCACAGATGCATTATTTGCCTTGAGGATGTTGATGGAAAAGTACAGAGAAGGTCAGAAGGAGCTACATTGTGTCTTTGTAGATCTAGAGAAAGCCTATGACAGAGTACCCAGAGCGGAAACTGTAGTACTGCATGCGGAAGTCTGGAGTGGCAGAGAAGTATGTTAGAATAATACAGGACATGTACGAGGGCAGCAGAACAGTGATGAGGTGTGCTGTAGGTGTGACAAGATTAATTTAAGGTGGAGGTGGGACTGCATCAGGGATCAACCCTAAGACCCTTCCTTTTTGCAGTGGTGATGGATAGGCTAACAGATGAGGTTAGACTGGAATCCCTGTGGACCATGATGTTTGCAGTTGACATTGTGATCTGCAGTGAAAGCAGTGAGCAGGTGGAGGAACAGTTAGAAAGATGGAGGCATGCACTGGAAAGCAGAGGAATGAAGATTAGACGAAGTAAGAAAGAATATATGTGCATGAATGAGAGGGGTGGTGGGGGAAGAGTGAGGCTCCAGGGAGAAGCGATAGCAAGGGTGGAGGACTTTACAATACTTGGGGTCAACCGTCCAGAGCAATGGTGAGTGTAGTCAGGAAGTGAAGAAACAGGTCAAAGCAGGTTGGAACGGGTGGAGGAAGGTGTCAGGTGTGTTCTGTGACAGAAGAGTTTCTGCTAGGATGAAGGGCAAAGTTTCTAAAACCGTGGTGAGGCCAGCCATGATATACGGATTAGAGACAGTGGCACTGAAGAGACAACAGGAAGCGGAGCTGGAGGTAGCCAAGATGAAGATGTTGAGGTTCGCTCTCGGAGTGACCAGGTTGGATAAAATTAGAAATGAGCTCATCAGAGGGACATCCAAGGTTCAATGTTTTGGAGACAAAGAGAGAGAGAGCAGACTTCGATGGTTTGGACACATCCAGAGGCGAAATAGTGAGATGATGAGGATGGAGCTGCCAGGCAAGAGCGCTAGAGGAATACCAAAAAGAAGGTTGATGGATGTCGTGAGGGAAGACATGAGGGCAGTTGGTGTTGGAGAGGAGGATGCAGGAGATGGATTACATGGAAAAGGATGACGCGGTGTGGCGACCCCTAAAGGGACAAGCCAAAAGGAAAAGAAAGAAAGATAAATTTAAGGTTAATTGAATAATGTTTGGTCCAGTACTTTTGGTCACTTGAAAAGTGGGTACCTTTAAACAAAAGGTACTTTGTCCTGAGTTGTTTAACACATCTAGATGTAAATACCATGAAATAAAAGCTGGAATTCTGAACTTTTGTCCAATATTCATCGTTGATCTAAAACCCACATCTTCAGTATACAACAAAAACAAAGTCAATTGACCTTGCCGTTCCAATACCTTTGGAGGAGACTGTAGATTGCCTAATGTAAGCGCACACTTATTATCAACAATCAAGTTGGAACATTGATATTCTCCACAGAAATGTAGTTGGACCTTTGAAACTAGAAATTTGAAAGCTAAAATAAAATCTTCTTGGGAAAAGTAAGACTTGCAGGCACTCCATATAAATGAAAACTAAGACCAGCAGCGTGGGGAGCAAAAAGATAAAAGTAATTGTGGGTTAGGGTTAGTATTTACCAACAGTATCCACTGGAAAATCTTAGAACAAAACTAATGTTTACCTATTAACTTTAAAGTAGTTACTTCTACACAACCATTTGAATGTGTAAATATTACAGCTGTAGACAAAGAACTATTTTATTATTATTATTATTTTTTTTTTTACACAAGCAAGAAACTTGTTTGTTTAACAAAACTCACATATTACAATCTGAGCAATGTCTGCACCTGATTGTCTAGACCAGGTGTCTCCAACAAGCCACCAGGCCATTTCTGTCAAATGTGAAGGTGTAAAAAAAATACAATAGCAAACCTTTACTTCGTCACATTATAAAAATGTATCTAAATTCCAATCAAAATCACGTCCCGCTCCCTCCCAAGATCAAACGATTATTTGTCGTCAACTGTTAGTCAGACATTTATGCTGTCATTGGAGCGGTGGGAGGAGCGGGTGGTGGGGGGGCGGCGTAGCAGCCCCAATCAGTGACCATTTTAGATCGGCTAAGCTACTAACAATGGAAACAACAGAGTCCAATTGAGCCACTAAGCGGCCAAATAAATAAATAAATTTCCTCAAAGATTGGAAACAGACTTTACTTTTGTTTCACAAACGTGAGTGACGCGTGTGTGCGTGCGGGATTTATGGTGCGAGTCTGCTAGTCAGTAAAATATGCAGCGTGGAATGGGATTTTAACCAAAGCAACTTCTCTCAGGACTTTGCAGCAGGAAATATTTTTGTGATATAGCATTGGTGAATTTCATTTTAGTTTTTTAAAAACATATTAGTCCTGTATTACTATTGTGTTCTGTGCAAAAGCATATTCACAAATTAGAAATAATAACAAATGTTACCAAAAATGAATAGCTCTCTAGCACTTTCACTGCTCACAGAAGATAAAAGGTTGGAGACCCCTGGTCTCGCCACAGTTCAAGGATTAATTATATAATGTTAAAGTAAATTAATTAGAAAAAGAAAAAAAACACAAATCTTTGAAAACACGAGGGGAAATAAGGTGAAGAAATTAAATGAACAAAATGTTTTGTGTACATTACATGTGATAGAAATTAATTATATAAAGCCATCTTACCTGGGGTCTCTACCCTCTGATAATGGTATGGGTTGATGCAGACCTCATCTTTCTTGGGGTGAAAGGCATACTCACAGGCCTCGATAGCACGCAGTTCATGGTGGCTGTGAAGGTCTGGCCAACGCCACAAACGGCAATAGATAACATGGGGAAGCCCCTTCCTGTGGGAGACCTGCAAGCGGCCATCAAGGGATCTAAATCGAGGGCAAATGGCAAAGGGATGACAAATGCACAAGATGGAAACAAGAAAAGAAGGGAAATGAATACAAGATCAGTGGTGATCATATTGAAACTAAAGGTGTTTTAATTGGCTATCATCTCATATATGGCAATAATTATTACATGGCAAAGATACATACAGTGTCATAGTCATTGAGTGTTGAGAATGGTCACCTTGTTTGGTCAGAATAGCTGTAAAGGCCTGATGTATCCCACTGTTCTATCGTATTTGGTGTACTCAGTCCCCATATTTCTGAGCAATTGCTGTGCATGAAGAAAGCAAAAAGCAAATGATTAACTTATTTATTTATTTAAGCTTTAGTTATCCAAGAAAGGCAACCCAGTATATACACAACCTACTTTCGCATACATGTAATAAGAACTCCATCGGACATAAAGCATTTTATAATTCAACGTGCATGAAAAAAAGTAGCATTAAAACTTAATCAGGTCTACATATATTGGGACACTGACACAATTCTCATCTTTTTGGTTCTATGGTAAATTTACACTGCACTGCACTTATATAGCACTTCATCGACACCATCACAGTGCCCATTCACACACAGTCATACACCAAAGGGTGGCTGCTGCCACGTAAGGTGCTGCCAGGCCCACTGGGCACAAATTAAGGCCTCTTTATACTCCCGCGCTCGTGCGGCTGACAATGCCTGCATTGCATCACTTGACCGACGCATTGGCCGCGGCCCCTTTGCGTCACGACGCGCACACGGCAAAAAATGTTGTTGTGCGTAGAATGCCATGGAGATCATCTCTCGTGATTGGTCCGTTTTAGTCACATGCTGTGATGACGTACTTAGCCTTCCTCTCGGTTCCACATACCACCTACGCCGCCACCGCCTTGATCGATTTTGCAGCATAATTAAACGTGTAATTTCGGTCCATTTCTTCTAGCAGACACTGTTCCACGGGCGCCATTGTTGTTGCTTTGTTCCTTGTTACGGAAAGGAAAGTGAAAACTGCTTCCGGAAATGACCAAAAAATGCAGAGGAAACTCTACCCTGTGGCATCCTAGCCAATACCAGCCGTAGCGACACCCCTGACTTGGAGGAGAACTGCAGTACATTTTCAAAACTGCGGGCGTGGGTTGCACTCGAGTATAAAGGCAAACTGCGTGCGGGATACCAGCAGTGACGTCAGCACGGTCACCGCCCGTGCGAGTATAAAGAGGCCTTTAGGTTTAGGGTAAGATGTGCTTTACTGCAGACTTTCAGCTTTAATGAGTGTTTTTACATCCAAATCAGGTGAGCTGTGTAGTTTTTATAACTCCTACTTTTTAAAAGGACCAAAAGAGGTACAAATTAACAATCATAAATCCAAGTTTGAGTTTTTAATACTTGGGTGCAAATATTTTGCATTCAATTAAAGCTTGAAGTCTGGAACCCATTGGCATCACCAGATGCTGCATTTCATTCCTTCCTCTCTTCCAGGACTCGACTGCAACTGTGTTCAGTTCCCGCTTGCTCTTGGGGCATTTTCTCTTCAATTATGTCTTCAGCAAGTGAAACACATGCTCAATCGTATTGAAGTCAGGTTATTGACTTGGCCATTGTATGACATTCGACTTATTTGCCTTAAAAAAATATTTGGTTGCTTTTGCAGTATGCTTTGGGTCATTGTCCACTTGCATTGTAGCGCTGTCCAATGGGTTCTGAAGCATTTGGCTGAATATGAGCAGATAATATTGCCCAAAACAGTTCAGAATGCACCCTGTTGCTCTTGTCAGGTTTCATATCATCAATAAATACAAGAGAACCGGTTCCATTGACAATCATACTGTACATGCCCATGCTATGACAGTAGCACCACCATGCTTCATTGATGAGGTGGTATGTTTTGGATCATGAGCTGTTTCTTTCAGTCTCTCTACTCTTCTCTTCCTATCACTCTAGAACAAGTTGATCTTTTCCTCATCTGTCCATAGGGCATTGTCCTAGAACTGTAAAGTCTTAGTTTGATGTTGTTTAGCAAACTCTAATCTGGCCTTCCTGTTTTTGAGGCTCAACGATGGCTTCAATCTTGCGGTGAACACTGTATTCACTCTGTTGAAGTCTTGCCTTGATTTGTCTTTGAAACACCTATGCCCCTCCTGGAGAGTATTCTTGAGCTGGGCAGCTTTTGTGAAGGTTTTTTTTCTTCACAAAGGAAATAATTCTTCATTCAACCACCACAGATTTTTCCCATGGTCTTTTGGGTCTTTTGGTGTTGCTAAACTCACCGATTATTTTTTTCAACTGGTTGGCGACCAGTTCAGGGTGTCCCCCACCTCTCACCGAGAGTCAGCTGGGATAGGCTTCAAGCATGCCCGTGACCCTAGTGAGGATAAACGGTACAGAAAATGGTTGGATGGAGGGAAGAATGTTCCAAACAGTTGATTTGGTCCAACCTAAAGTTTAGGGTCTCTATTGTTGGCTTGTTTCACTGATAAGTGACAGCTCTTTGGCTCTCATATTGAGAGTTGACAGCAACAAATTTAAAATACAAATAGCACACTTGAAATTAACCCTAGACCTTTTATGTACTCATTGTAAATGGGATGATGAGGGAATAACACACACACCTGGCCATGGAACAGCTGAGCAGCCAATTGTACCATTACTTTTGGTCCATTAAAAGTGGGAGGTACATATACAAATTGTAATTTCTTTCTACACGGTTCACCTGATTTGGATGTAAATACTCTCAAATAAAAGTTGAACCTCCCCAGTTAAAGCGCATCTTGTTCATTTCATTTAAAATCCATTGCTGTGGTGTTAAGAGCCAAAAAGATGACAATTGTGTTAATGTCACAATATTTATAGACCCGACTATTTTAGAGAGTTACCATAATAGCTGTCACGAGTGGCAATATCCTAATCTTGTATTTTGTGGTTATTTGTAGTAACACACATTCTAAAAGCAAGAGAAGTTCATTCACATTAAGGCAGTCACTGTATTTCTACAAAGATAACAGTGAGGTCTCAAACAATTCTCAGGCGATAACCCACGTGTTATCTAGAGACATACAAACATCTGAACTGGTCTTTGCCAACCTATCAGTGTTCCCATTGAACAAGAATCTGGTCATCAAGGCTGCAAGCTGATACAAGGAACGTCTCTAAACTAAGTCTTTTACATATTTGTTTTAATGTTGGCTGCAAATAATCACATGCCTGTTATTATACCTGGGGATGGTGACACACTTGGTGTTGCAGTTCTGCGTGGTAATAGCTTTCTCCATCTCATCTAGCTGCCCTGTCTTCTTCAGCTTCTTCACTAAACTCTTCACAGCCTTCTCGCACCATTTCTCCTCCTGGCCATTCTGTTCACCACCACCCGCTCCACCTGGTCCGTTGGTTGACTTCTTCCAGCCCAAAAGCCTCTTCACCACAGGAGGAGTAAATGGCAAGATGGATGACATCTTGGCTGGACAATCCAGACTTCTCCAGAGGACTCGATACACAAGACGAGGGACCTCTTGCTACACTTAGGGCCCCTTCTCGGTGGAGCCCCCTCCAAATCAGTCAGGAGATGAAGCCAGATCTATTTTTAGGATACACAGAAGCTCATGTCATTGTTAAGTAAATAATCAGCATAACTGCTCTCAACGCTGGCTCGTCGATAACACTGCAGAACTGCTAGTTTACACTTAAATTTGAGAGACTACAGAGTTAGCTCACGGCGCGTCCCTCAAACCGTCACAATCTCGACTCACTACAACGCATTATGGATTATTAACCATGCAGATGAGTGCTTACAAATAAAATGTGTACAACGAGTCATTTGATACAACGAGCACCTCCAGTAATAACACTTTAATAGGCCAACAGTTAGCTACCTGGTTGGGGGAGGCTCCTTGTCTTAAAGCACAACATTAAGCTCGACGCTAGCACCAATTGTGAAATGTTTTCCCCTTAGGTACAAAGGGAAAACCGACGAATAAGCGAAGACTAAACTAAGCTATTAGTGAAGCATTTTGCGTGGAGACTGGCTTCTGGCTCGGTGAGCTAATATTAGCATAACTGTAGGCTAGCTGCCAGCTTGTTATCAAAAATCCTTTTGTTGTCATCCACGATGGGGGGGAAAAAAAAAAAAAAAAAAAAAAAAATCTATGCGCAACAGTCCACTGCGCTTGTACTACCTAAAGTCAATTTAGGAAATCGTTTTAATTCAAACACACTCGTTAATATAAAACGTCGTTTCATAGGTAGTACGATCAAGTTTTAATTCTGGCCAACCATGAAATGTTTGACTTTGGCTGATATAGAGAAAAGGTTCCAAAATCTATTAGCATCAAGAAAGAACTGTTGCAAACTAGGCTTTGGGTTCCGCTGGCTAGCGAAGCTATAGCCCCCACACAAAACAGCATCCTTTAAAGTCGGGGAGGAAAAAACAGCGAAAGCGTTGCAATACTCACCAAGTATGAAACTCCAACGTCCCGCAGCAATAGAAAGACGGGAGACGATCAAATAAACAAATTTGAGGAATATGACACCGCCGCTGAATTTGACGAAGCTTGACGGCTTTTCTTAAATTGCTACCAGTGCGAGGCGAACCGAACCGAGTTAGCCATGTTAGGTAGACCGGAAGAGGACAACACATGCGATTGGTACACAAGAGCCTATAACCTACCCTCGTTACGTGATTGGACATTGCAAGATGACGTTTCTCCTTTTAAAAGTAAAATATGTTTAGAATGTTTTTTTAAAAAAAAAAGTGTTTGTAGGGGTCGTTTGGATGGATTGGAAGTAGAACAAAGACCAATTAGTTTGTAGCTTCTGATAAATCAAGACAAAACCATGGGTATGTATGTCATATTAGCTATTAACTTGAGAATGACTGATTAAAGGTTTTTATTTTTTATTTTTTTTAAATGGTACATTAGCTCCACCCATCACTCACGTGGTCAATTAGGAGCTATTGAAAACACCTGAAGGATTATAAAACGCTTCTGTGTTGTGTCGAGTCCTGTCTGGTCCAGTTTTTTTTTTTTTAAATGTTGTGATGGCTGTATATTTATGTCTTTTTGCAGTGCTGTTGCAGTTGACAGCCCCCCTACAAGGTGAGATGTGTTTAATATTATTTTACACTATCCAAAAATGTCTGTCTTTACATAATTGCTCCTAGAAACTATTCTCAGATCAAAGGTTAGTGTGCTGACCTTGTGGTCAGGCAAGTCAAATTCCACTGTTTTGTACCTTTTTACAGGAATTTCTATGAAAGCAAAGCATAACACTTGTTAGGGAAAGTCTGTGACTAAACTATCAAATCTAATAATTTAATTGTTGAGCCACAGCAAACGAGTAATGGATTGGATGTATAAAACAAATGTTTTGTAACCTTCCTAACTTTCTGGGCAACACTTCTCATTTTGATGCAGCATCATCTCTACATAGACCTTACCAGTATGCAGATTTTCTGGAGTAAACCAGACCCACTATAGTGAGCATTAAAAAAAAAAGTAAAAATTGAATAAATTTAATTAGATGTGACAAAATTTACCCAAAATGTGAATAATAATGTAAAGTATTAGCAAATTACTGTATGGTTATGCACTTTTCTATCTTGTTTCAAAAGAACAAGCAGTAAATCAGGGGTGCTTTGATTGAATTAAGGGGTGCTTTAGCAACCCAAAACTGGGCTACAAAAAATTCTGATAACCCCACATTTGAAGCCTAACAGTATGGACATTTTTAACTTTTATTGGTTGTTTCAGCTGAAAGCAGTCCTGTAAAGTGCAGCCTGGGCTCCATGCAATGCAAGGACGGTTCAGTGTGTGTGCTCTACAGCCATGTATGCGATGGGGAGCCTGACTGCAAAGATGAATCTGATGAAGAGGATTGTGAACTAGCTTGTAATGAGGGTACCGCACCATTTTTCTAACCATATTTCAAGCAATTTTTATTTTTTTATTTTTGTTTCGGAATTTTCATTTTAAATCTGTCAAACGCAGGCCCGGCCGACCCGTGGGGTTGGCAAAAGCAAAGGGCGCTGCGTGCCAAAGACCGTCTAAAAATTTTTTGTTGTGGGGGTCACCTTCAATATAATAAAATGAAATTACTATTTTAAAAAAATCAGACGAGCAAGGTGAACTATGTATAGTACTTTGAAATCAGCTCACCTTGGCTTTTTTCCCTACAATGTGCAGACCGATGCATTCAAAGCCCCTCGGAATTAACAGGGCTAAACACAACACTTCTTGTGCTCCCCCCCACACACACACAATACATATGTTTGTTACAATAGTAAAGGCCAATAAGAACATGTAAATACAGCCATTATTTAATGTTAAAACAGTGACAGCCTCATATGTTGTGGAGAAAATTTAAAAATGTATAAATCTAAGGCTGGAGCTTGATGCTATAATAATTCAAAATTTGTGTTTCTCTCTTACTAAGTCTTGGTGGTAATAACATTTTTCTCTTGTAAAGATATTTGTATATATTAAAGCACTTCATTGCTAGAGACAAATCTAAGAAAATAAACTTATTGAACTGTCAAACTACTTGATTCTAAAATGGAGACAAAATGAAAATGTTTCTTGGTCATTGAGTAAAATTGAGATGACATCTTCTGTCGCTGAATCATTCTTTCAAGTGGGAAGCTGCACATATTGCAATAACTTTACAACAAATTTTTAACATGGAAAACAGATTTACATTTTAAAGGAATGCCCAATTCATATTACAAATGATAGTAGAAAATACTCCTTCCTCTGCTTTGGAAACATGTCAAACTGTCCAGGACACAGGAGAAGAACAAAAAAATGGAGGGAAAATGGGAGGAGGTGAGGTCGTTGCTGTTGCGACACCTAACAGGATAAATCAAAAGTAGCAAGTTATGCGCATGATTTGTTTGACAGTCACAATGTAGAAATGAAGAAAATGTTCTATTTTACCTTTGTGGAATGTTACCTACTAATTTTAAAGCAATGTTAAAAACTATTGCTATTTGACTTTTTTTGTACACTTGTGTAAATCGTTGATGGAGGGGAGCGCCACATTGGCCAGGCCCAGGTCATAAGCCTGAATACGAACAATTTGTGGTTGTACTGTTTATTTGTTGTCAACTGGTAGACTAAACTACATGAAAATAGACAGAAATATGATAAAAAATAAGTACTGGCTAGAATAAAGGTGTTTGCTGTGTTCAGACCAATTTCAGTGCGCCCATGGGAAGAAGTGCATTGACAAGGATGAAGTGTGTGATGGTGTACTCCAGTGTCAGGACCGGTCGGATGAATTGCATTGTTCAAAAGCAGAGGGATGTGTTCACCTCTGTGACAATAACAGTCGCTGCTTACCTGCAACCTTGCTATGTGATGCAGAAAGGGACTGTTTAGATGGGACAGATGAAGAAAAGTGTGGTAAGTTTTAACCAACCAGTGATGTCTGCAATCACTTCCCCATCACATGCTTGACTGTGACTGGTATGCACACTGAAGATAAATGTATATCCATGTCATAAATCAGATGTGACTGAAGGAACCAGTTCAACCACTATAAATCCAGTCAATCTTGTGTTGAAAGCTATAAAGTGCCCTTTGGGTTCCAAACCCTGCAAAGACAACAGCGATTGTGTCATCTTCAACCATGTCTGTGATGGAGAAGACTGACTGCAATGATGGCTCAGATGAGGAGGAATGCTTATCTACTTGTGAAGAGGGTAATTTGGTGTCTTTTCTTTTGTGCTGCAGTGCATGTATAGTGTAAAAAGTGACTATGCCCCACCCACCTATTGTTTTTGGTATCGTTCAGACAGATGAGGCTTTCAGCAATTGACAGATTCATTGTTGCAGTATTTTTGTATGCCTTGGCTTGCCAATTGACATTGGAGCAGCATTGCAAAATTGAATAGGGCTTCTCCAGGGCGGTGTGCTAGTTTAAGTGATTTTCAGGAAAGCTGTAAAAATTTGCATTCTTGTGAGAATGTAAATCCCTCAGAATTCTGATTTAATTACTATTCTCTGCAGACCAGTTCCAGTGTGCCCATGGTAAAAAATGCATAGAAAAGAACCAAGTGTGTGATGGTGTGCCTCAGTGTCAGGACCGCTCTGATGAACAGAAATGTACAAAAGACATGGAGGGCTGCTCTCATCACTGTGATGGCGGGAGCCGCTGCATTCCTAAAAGTTTCCTTTGTGATGGGGAGAGCGACTGTTGGGATGGCACTGATGAGATGAACTGCGGTATGTCATGCACCATATGCAAAGCAGAAAGTACACGAATAGGCTGGTCTTGTATGAGAATTTTTTTTATTTGAACTGCTTTCTGTAGTTAAGGATTGCAGTGCCAATGAGTTTAGGTGCACTAGTGGTCAGTGCATCTCTGCTACACTGCATTGTGATGGCCACCCAGACTGTTGGGATTATTCCGATGAAGAAAGCTGCATCAAAACACCAGTCTGCATAAGCAAGAAACGTTGCCCTCAGAGCAAGGAGTGCCTGGTGCAGGAGTGGCTCTGCGATGGAGAACAGGACTGCAAAGATGGCACAGATGAAAAGGTGCAGCGTACACTTAAATTAAAACTATAAACCTTGCATAACTAACTACAAATGACTGGTTTCTATTACAATCTTTAACAAGTTCCTATTGCAGGATTGTCCTCTTGTGGCTCCACTGAGTTGTGGTGATTATCAGTGGTCATGCAAATCAAAGACCATGTGTATCCCTATGGCCTGGAGATGTGATGGCACAAAAGACTGTCATGATGGAAGTGATGAAACAGAGTGTGAGTAAATTTTAATCTTGCCGTTTTAATGCATGTTAGCATTGCCTTTGTACTGTAAAATATGATCTCAAATAAGGCATTGAGATTGGTATGGTAGTGTTTTCTGGGATTTGAATTTTTGGATGTTTTTTTTTTTTTTTTTTTTTTTTTTTTTTTTTTTTTTTTTTTTTAAACCAGTTTTCACTTTCAATATGCATTTGTTCAACTTAGCACTGGGGCAAAAATAGCTTGTTTGCAATATATCCAGCTGGTGGTATTTGTTTTAATTTGCTTTTGTTTAACTCTGCTGTCTGCAGCCAGGTCAACATTGCAAATGAGAATGTTCTCAATTGCCTTAGTTGGGTAGAGTTTAAGTAACTTTTTTCCAGAGGGCCTGAATACTTTGCCAGACTTATAAAAATCTGTTTGTGTATACTAGGTGGGTTGGTTGCATGCCTCCCTTACCAGTTCCAATGTGAGAGTATGGAGTGTGTGGATCAATCCCTGGTATGCAATGGAATTAGCAATTGTGCAGATGGTTCAGATGAGGATGGGAGCTGCCAGATAAACTGTGCAGAACCAGAGATCAGCCGCTGCGCCCAGGGATGCTTCAGCACACCACAGGGTCCGGTAAGAACACAAAAAGCCTGGGCACTGGAAAAGGTGGGCTCGTTGAAGCAAGACCTGCCCAATTAAAGTTCAACCAAGCTAATTTTCATGTTTCTGAATACGTTAAATGTTTGAAGTGCTGAGAACAAAATAGTACTAAATTGTTGAAATATGGCATAAAACCTAACCTAAACTTTCCTCCTTTTTGTGGGCAGGGCTAAACACTAGCCCTGTGATTTCATGGGGCTAGTATAGAAACACCAAGCGCCCTTATTCCATGCAGTGGCCATTTGGTGGAATTGCACTTTCTTGTTCATAGCTTCACTCAGTTCTTCCAGTATAGCATGCAATTGACAATGAAACTATAGCCAGAACTTTCCTGAAGTGTAATGTTTTATTTGGGGAACTTGTCTTGCCATTTGGCACTCACACACGTAGCATTTTGAAACCTGATTTAACATAATTTGCAATTTTTTAAAATTCATTCATTGTCAGGCTTGTTAACAAGACTCTTCTGTGATGTCAAATTTAGATTTTTCTCCTGTTTGGTTGCACTTTTTTTTAAATGCCAACATAAAGTATAATCTTGGCAGTATACAGAACTGAAACGTTTTAATCTGTGCAGCATTGTCGCTGTACAGTAGGCTACAGACTCGTGGAAGATGGAATGACCTGCGCTGATGTTGATGAGTGTGAAAACCACCGCTCAGCTCTGTGTAGTCAACAGTGTATAAATACCCTTGGCTCCTACAAGTGTGACTGTCACTTAGGCTACATAATGGAGGCCGATGGACACAACTGCAAAATCAAGGGTAAATTAAGATCCTTTAAGAGAATTTTCATGCATGTTGAGTGTTCTGCATTCAAATATTGCCTCATCCTTTCCCTGCAGTTTTAGTTTCTCTGCAGTGTCTCACAGTTAAAAAAAAAAAAAAAAAAAAAAAAAAGGGGGGGGGGGGGGGGCAAGTGCCATGTTAATTGAAGGCTTTCAATTGACTGATCTGACGAGGTTGTATATTGCATTTTGCCATAACTATGACATGGGGTTCCAGACCTGAGCTCTTGCACAGGATAAGCAGTATAGAAAACCTTTGGATTTATGCCATCTTGGTACTATATCATGCTTAACCAGCAGAAGAGTTCATGCTTATCAGTATACACATGTATTGGCTGAGCTCACAACTAATTTATACACTGAGATTATGCTAATGTCCACTTATTTCTTCAATATAATAAAATCCTACAGGTGAACCCTTACTGTTGTCGTCAGTCCAAACAGACCTCATTCTGTTTGGCTTGCACAGTGGCAGCATGGATGTATTGTCTTCTGCGAAGAAGGCAGTTTTATCGCTGGACTATGACTGGCATGAAAGGATGGTGTTTTGGGTTAGTCTTGACACAGACAGCATTCGGTGGTCCTCTCTGGATCACAAGACCATGGGAACTCTGATTAGAGGTACAGTAGGTCAATTTTAGTGAGCCTATGAGCTGTACAATGACTTATTTTTATTAAAACCTCATTCTGTTATCAATGAGTATCCCTCTACCCCTTTCTGTTTTGAAAGGTGTGAGAGCTGATTCTTTAGCTGTGGACTGGCTTGGGAGAAATTTGTACTGGATTGATGGTGTGAACAATCAGATTTTTGCCATTAAGCTGTCTGCTGGTGATTCACCATTCAGCGTTATCCTAGATGAAGACCTGGATCAGCCTCGCTCCCTTGCACTAGTACCAGAAAAGGGGTATTTATTTTTTTCAATGTGAGAAGCCCTCAATTTTCATAAAATATTAAAGATTTGCATTTCTCCCTTTTACCTCCACCATCGATACCAGGCTGATGTTCTGGACTGAAATTGGTAATGTCGTCAAGATTGAAAGGGCTGGAATGGATGGCTCCGAGAGGAGGGCAGTGGTTAACTCCAGTTTAGGCTGGCCAGGTGGTGTGGCAGTAGACACTCTTACTGACAGAGTCTACTGGACAGATGAGAGACTAAAGGCAATAGGGTCTGCAACACTTGATGGAGATGACATTCAGGTAAAATTTAGCAGTAAAACATTCAAGATTTGCATTATAAAGCAGTACTCGTGTATCATATTTCTTGAAGATGGATTTCCCCCCCCCAAAAAATATATGCTGTTAAATTTTTACGTTTCAGATCCTACAGATGAAAGAGACTGCCAATCCGTTCTCCCTGGCTGTGTTCAATGACATGCTCTACTGGTCTGATGCCAAGAGAAGAGTGGTACAGGCTGCAAATAAAATTACTGGCAAAAATGTCCGTGTAATCTTGAAGAGACAAAGACAACCAGTTTGGTGTAAAGGCAAGTGAATTATGTATTCAAATGGATTGAGATTGGTGATTTTTATTTTTTAAATCAAATCACAGCCTTCTAATTTTGCCCATTGTGTAATTTATAACGATTCTGAGTAGACAGTCATCTAAAGACTGTAAATCAGTGATTCTCAACTGTTGGGTTTTGGGTGAGTTGCGGACAGCCAGTAAAGGACGCATAGTTGTATTAATTCCCTCCCAGTGTAGCGCAAGAGGCATACAAAGTTCCTACACTGAAGATATGACTGCAGGTAAATGTCGTCAGTGTAACTGACTCATGCTGTAGTCACTAGTTTACTCTGTGAACAAATGCAGTGCAGCTCAGCCTGTGGCTAGCAGACATCATGGCTAGTAATATGCTTTTGGTGGTCCATTAAACTAATTTGAAATAGCTTATGGAAATGTATACTGTACATTTTTTTTAAAAATATTCTAGAAAAGTGGGTTGATACATTGCAACAATCTTAGTCAAGCATAACAGTTGAGAACCACTGGTGTGAATGATGTAGTATTCAAGTGTTCTAAACTCCCCCTTCCAAATTGTTGTTCTTTAGATTATCCACCAAATATTACAGCAAAGCAAAGAGAATCCCTGCAAGAACATGGACTGTTCACACTTGTGTGTTTTGGCCCCAGGGCTCAACGCTGTGTGCAAGTGTCCCCCTGATCTTATACTTTCTGATGATGATCTGACTTGCACGAATTTGGTTGATACAGCCTTCCTGTTGATGTTATCTCCTGCCACTGTCACAAAGGTTTGAGTGGTTCTTTAATTCTTCCCTTCTGCTTACTGGTTAACACATTGGTTTTACAACACTGATATGCTGTAATTTATTAGACATAAGTTTGAGCATTTTGTGTTCTACAGATTTACCTGCAGGCCCGACACACTTCAGAAGAGCTGAAAGGCTGGCCTGAACACACAGCTTTTCAGGTACCAAGTGTCAATGAAGCGGCAATAATGGACTACAGCGTACATGACCACACCCTTCTCTTGGCTGATGATGGCACAACTTCCCTCACCACCTTCAAGCTTAAGGACTTGAATTTGGCCTCTGAAGGCAAACTTTTTAAACTCCTTGGTGACACAATTACTGCTATGGCCTTGGACTGGGTAACCTTCAATATCTACTGGAGCAGCAACAAGCAATCCCGCCTTCATGTCACCTCTAACAGTAGTGTATATACTACTGTTTTGATAAAAGATGGTATTGGAGGAGTGGAATCAATTGCTCTCCACCCACCGAGCGGCAGTTTCTGTTTCAACAATCAGGGTCAGGACACAAGCACAGTAGCTACTGTCGAGTGTGCTAACATGGATGGTGGTGAGAGAAGAGTAGTGTGGAAGAACGGAGTCCAACCGCTCTCGCTGGTCTTCTCCAGTAACGGAGAAACTATTATCTGGGCTGACACTAGTAAGAATTACCTCTATTTAAGGTGTACTTGGATCATTGTTTAGCGCAATGACGAAGTTGTTCAGTTTGCTATTTTAAGATGTAAAATACAGTCTCCTGTTTCAAAAAGCTATTTGGCTTTTTTAATTTTTTTTTTTTTGTAGGTCTGGATGTGATTGGGTCTGTCCGACTTGATGGCTCTGGATACAAAGAATTAAAGGTTGCTGTTGGCTTGGCTGCAGTAACTCTCAGTGAAGATGCACTGATCTGGATGACTGTCAGCGGTAAGGACTTTTGAAAGTCAACAGCCTGCCCCGCTCCCCAGTTGACATCAGGGATCTCAAAGCAAACTGTGTAACCATTTTTCCTTTCTCTCAAATAGATAAGACCAGGCTATGGTACATGGATGACCAGCAGCAGAACAAGTTGTGGTTTGAGGTTGGCACAGAAGTGGTTAGCATGAAGGCAATTGGCAAATCTAGTGAGACTGGTATGTAAGTCATTATTGAGTTGAACATGTGAGTAGGATGTCTTTTAAAGTTGCCCTACATTTGACAGGCTCTAACCAGTGCAAAGTAAAGAATGGCAACTGCCAGCACCTTTGCTTGGCTACTCCAAGTGGGCGAACATGCAAGTGTGCCCATGACCACATCAATGTAAATGCTACCAACTGTTCCCCAGGTCAGCGCTGCCCAGCCGGCAGTAGGTTGTGTCTGGATGAACTTACATGCCAGTCTGTAAAGTTCTGTGATGGACATGTAGACTGCTCTGACCATTCGGGTGAGAACTGTGAGTATTGGTTTTCAACCCATTTTTAAATTAAACGTTTGTCACATTGGATAACAATGCAATGCTTGGATGATGATGCAACAGTGTATTCATTCTGCACCCCCCAGGTGTCAACTTGATATCCAGATCTGGAGTCAAAGTACCTGCCCACACCCAGTCTCCCATTTCCCTGACTCCACCATCACCTCAGCCAATCTCTAACTTTAGCACTACTAGAAATGTCAGCAAACGACTTTTAAATTTGAATGCTCAAATGTGTAGCCAAATACGCTGCAGTGGAAATGGGCATTGTGTTGAGAGCGGTATAGAAACAACTTGTGTGTGTTCAATGGGCTACAGTGGTGATTCATGTCAGGATAAATCCCTGCCAGTTCCTGTTGTGTTTGGAGCAGCTGCCTTCTGTGCAGTACTGATCATTACTGTGATTGCTGTAATGATTAAGTGGAAGAGTGCACGCTCAAGGTTTTATTTTATTCCCTTAAATTTAACATTAATGCCTGATCACTGACAATATATCTATATTATCAGAACTATGGTCTGTATGCTGTGCTTCTGTCCTTCAGGAGGGCAAATCCAGAAGCGGTGAAGGAAATGAGTATGACTGACCTAGAGAGCAAAACTGCAGTGGCTCCCAATGCAGAGACTTTATTAGCAAACAATGAAAAAAAAGAGGTAGGCCTGAATAAACATGTTAACCAATGTAATAGTTTGTGGTATGACTTTTTTTTTTTTTTCTCTCCTCTTTCCCCCCCCCCCCTCCACAGGAACCTGTATCTGGGGACTAATTCAGTGCACAGTGTTTTAAATAAAGTTTGCATCTTCCGATTTCCTGTCATTGACTACAATGGTTTACTTGGTTTGAGTCAGGACATCGTGCAATGTAATTTATTTACCGAATGCTCAAAGCATTAGTGATGTGCAATACTGCAAAAAGTGTAGATTGGAGCTATACTAGGATCAGAGGTTTTAGGGTGTTGAGCTGCCGGTGAGCAAAGTTAAATTTCACTGGGTTGTACATTTTATTGCAATTTCATTCTCACATTTCTTAAAGCACAACACTTTGTGGGGAAAGTTAGACTTAAATGTGGAGTCACAGCAAAGTGTGTGTGTGTGTGTGTGTGTGTGTATATATACAATTCCAATGATGGGATGTTGTGTTAAACACAAAAACAGAATAAAATGATTTGGCAAATCATGTTCAACCTATATTTAATTGAAGTACACTACAAAGACAAGATATTTGTTTAAATAGATAAACTTGGTTCTTTTTAGCAAATCATTAACTTAGAATTTTATGGCTGCAGCACGATCCAAAAAAGTTGAGACAGGGTCATGTTTATGACTGTTACCCATCACCTTTTCTTTTAACAACCACCAATAAACGTTTGGGAACTGAGGACACTAATTGTTGAAGCTTTGGAGGTGGAATTCTTTCCCTTTCTTGCTTTATGTACTAGCTTCAGCTCCTCAACAGTCCGGGGTCTCCGTTGTCGTATTTAATAATAATGCGCCACGCATTTTCAATGGGAGACAGGTCAGGTTTCCAGTTGCACTTACGGATGTAGTGCCAAACTGTATTTACTGACATTGGTTTTTTGAAGTGTTCCTGAGTCCATGTGGTGGTATCCTTTACAGATTGTCGGTTCTTGATGCAGTGCTGCCTGAGGGATTGAAGTTTACGTTTTTGGCATTGCCGCTTACATGCAGTGATTTCTCCAGATTCTCTGAACCTTTTAATGATATGGACCCTAGATGATGAAATCCCACTTTCTCAGTCTTTTCTGACACCTGTCCCAGGTTATTTGAAACGTGTTGCAGCCATAAAATTCTAAGTTAATGATTTGCTAAAAACAAAGTATCGGTTTGAACATTAAAGAGCTTGTATTTGGAGTGTATTCAATTAAATATAGGTTGTGTGTGTATATATATATATATATACATGTGTGTGTGTGTGTATATACATATATATATATACACGTGTGTGTGTGTATATATATATGTATATATATATATATATATATGTATATATATATGTATATATATATATATATATGTATATATATATGTATATATATATATATATATGTATATATATATATATACATGTGTGTGTGTGTGTATATGTATATATATATACACGTGTGTGTATATATATATATACACACGTGTATATACATATATATGTATACATATGTGTGTATATATATATAAAACAGTCTTGGGGACAGACAACTTTTGATAGAGCAGCACACATGCACAACAGTATATATTTTTCTTGAGTAAATCGGCCCCCCATAACGAGTAGGTTAATTATCCTACTCATTATGGGAAACTCACTTCCTCCTCCCCCCCCCCCCCCCCCCCCCAATACATGTTCCACTAATCAAAACAGTATTCTGGTTAATGTGTTTGTGGAATAAAGAGAATAACTCATCACTCTAGCCAATGCAGGGTGTTGCCATTTTAGGCAATATCATCCTCTGCTGGTGACTGAAATTAACACTACTGCCAGGATGGTTATGTTCATCGTGACCAAACTTGGATAACGGGTTTGCAGACTTTATTCTGCGGGTGATACTTTGAACCTGAACTTGCTAAAATGTTGTTTAAACTATAATTTCATCAACCACCGTATGAAGAAGGAGTCTGATTAACAGATTTGCATTCTCATGTATGCGTCTGGATTTGGTAACAGGGTATATGTCTAACTTAATTTTCCTGTGATTGTTCACATGACCAAACCCAGAAGCATATGCATGGTCAATATTGGCCTAAACCATTGCCCACACTGCTGCATTATGAACTGTTAAACATGCAAACACTTGGAAGATTAATGCTATTTTGAGAAAGTCCATTCCCAAATATTTGTTGCACAGGATTGGTGGTTCACATGAATACAAGCACTGTACAGTAAACGAGAACATTACAGTACTATATTCAGACAAATTGAAATGCAAGGATACAACATGAGTTGAGCCATGCAGTCAGCCATTAGAAACAAAAAAAAAAAGTTTCACTATGATCCTTTTATTCACATTGCTCCTTCAGTACAAAATCTGTACATATTGAGGAATTGTTCAAAACAAGTCATTCCTAATTACTGTGATCAGATTTTGCAGCAATTATCAGGGGGAAAAAAAACAGGATTCCCCCACAATTCTTATAAACAGTATGAATTTGAGGGGGCAACAGACAATGTATTGCTAATAAAGTTACATTAATTTGGTTTACTGAAAAAGTGAAAACGGATTTGATCCCTTCTTACCTGTGGGGAATAAGCGGGAACAGAATATAATTGGCAACTATACAATGTAAATATTTACTCACTTCTACAATATCCATCCATTTTCTATACAATTTGCATTAGGGTCACAGGTGAGCTGGTGAGCAGCTATCCCATCTGATTTTGGACAAGAGGCAGGGCACAACATGGACTGGTCGCCAGCCAATTGCAACTTTTGTAAAAGTAAATGCAAAAAGAAAAGTTTAAAATATGTGCTAATGTGGCATAGCTGTCTCAGCTTGATCATGTTGCTGCTCTGCATTTGTCTCAGCCACATTGTCATTATCTGGCTCTGGATGCTGTTGTTGAGGCTGCTGTATGAGACCTCCATCCTGTGCAGTGTTATAGGAGCCGCAGCCAGTGCACTTCATCCCAAGGACATGGAAAGGCACTGTACAGTGGGTTTGACAGTCGTTACACATAATCTGGAGCAAGGCAAAAAACAAAAGGAATTGATTAACGACAAAGGAGAGTTATGGTGCATTTTTAATGGCATGAAGAATACAATACCATGTGTGCAAACTTTTTGTTCTCAATCACCAATTAAACCACTTCTTTCAAACCAAATGTACCTTACCTTGACAGTGGTACCCTGGTATTCAGTTGGCATCGGTGACTGGGCAATCTCTATGTCTATCTGATCCCAATGTGCCTTCATGTTCCAGACAGAGTGCATGCAAAGAGGGCAGCGAAAAACACTACAACCAAGAGAAACCCATAATATGGTTTTAAAAAAATAAATTAAAAAAAAAGCAGGCATTCACTGCACAATAGACATACCTAGTTCTGACCATGTCATCGAAACAGCTCCTGTGAGAACAAATGTTATTTTGTAGCTTTAAGTTACAACTGTTTCACTGATGCTTAAAATATGTACGGAATTATTAAAATCAGCAGAGATTGTATGCAAGCGTTATAAAGTTATACTTATGGAGAAGGTGACCACAGGGAAGAACATGCGCTCCAATTCGAGATGTGTGGATATCCTGTAGGCACATACAATATATGAAGTGTGTAAATGAACAAGGGAGGCACATATTTGACATTCCTTTCTTTACTAAATACACTTAAGGTTTCATTACCTCCATACACACTGGACAATTCTGCCTGGAAACATCTTCAACACACTGCAAGATACAAAGGATTTTAAAAAAGCAGTTAAGATACAGATACTCATCCCCAAAATATTTGACATTTTCAAGGATATGCACACTGATAATCACTTTGTGGTTCCCCTGTAGGTCCTGCGCCAAACACAAATTGCACTTTTCACAATGGAAATACTTCTCTTGTGGCCCGATTCTGCAGGGATCAAAAGTGAGTCAATTAAACTGATGACAAACAACATACCCATAATGTAAATAACCAATACATCAATTCAGGTTACATTTTTCCATTAACTGATTTGACTGATTGAATAATGTATTAACTCACCTACATATGCCACAGGGATGACAGTGGTACTGTTTCTTATCCTTGTCAAACAAGTGACAAATGTCACAGTAGTACTCCCCAAACTGCACATGACACTGTTGGCATACCTGTTGTGCCTAGCAAAGGGTGAGAGCTAATAATTACACGGTGTTCTTAAAAAACCTGGTACAATTAATGAAAATAAGTTCAATAAAATACACTTAGTTTCTAATTGGCATTTCTCAAATAAAAATAAACAGCCATCTCATTTTATTGCATAAGTGCATTGTGGCGGCTGAACGTAGATAACACCCCACATTTTAACAATAATGTTTTAATATAGTAATGGGTAAAGAAGTTGTTACCTGTTGTAATGTTTGACATTCAGAACATTGCACTTCTTTCACTTTAAATCGATCCATCTGATGCTTCTCTTCAGCATCATGGCACAGTCGACACACATACAGTTTGCCACAGCAGGGTGCCTGGACCACACAAATACGTTGTTGCTTTTGTTATAGCCTTTTATTAATAAGTAAAACAGTTATATATTATATATCTGTACATCTAATATGATTATTATTGTTTTTATGATTGAGAATTGGAAAAACGTCGCACACTGCAGAAACCTAAACTAAAATGCTACCAAACGAAATCGTAAACAGCTTTTCACAAACGCTACTAAGCTATTATATGACACACATGACAAGACTAATGAAACGGGCCGCACATGACATAGGCTGGCATGGGTCATATCTTGTATCAGGGTCAGGCCAACAAATAATTATTATAACGAGTGCATTCGTGTATTTTATGATAGCATTTGATAAGGTCAATGAAGCGGACGACATGAAAATAATAAAAACCGTAAACTTACTTTCAATAAGCAGCTCCGCGCATAATGTTCACAACCCACACGTGCCGCCATGTTTCCCCCCCACCCCCACCAAAATGCTTTTCTTCTTCTCCGAGTCTCTTGCGACATGCAAACCCTACCCGTCAACCTTTATATTCTACTGCCTACTCCTGGATGCAACCCGCTACTACTGTCATACTTGGGACTCACCCAGGACTGCGCTGCACTTCACTGTTTGGTAATGAATTATTCCAATTTTGTTGTACGAAAAAAAAAAAAATCGACAAATACACAAGTAAAATGAAATAAAAAAATAAAAAAATCCGTGTTGATCAGTGAAATTCAGTAATGGGCGTTGTAAAGTAAAGAAAGCACAATCTAATTTTGTCGAATAACGAGCTTGCAATCAAAGTTACAGTTGAATTAGTTTGATGCCGACCAAATGTTGGAAACGCTTTTCTACGCGGGTGCGTTTGATTTGGCTTCATGTCATTTGGGTGCGCTTGATTTTTCTTGACAGGTTGACGCTGCTGACGCTGCTCTTCCGCCATCTTCAACTTGCTATTGTTTGCATCAGACGGAGGCTGAATGTGCTGTATGAGCGAGCGGAGTCAACCACAGGCATTGTCGGATAGCTTTGGCGCTCCACACTTTCCCGTTCCGTCGCTGAGGTCAGCGCAAACGATTTGTATGTCACTGACTTAAGGGCCTCTCAGGACGCGACCACTAAACCTTGATGATGGACGACGACCAACCTAAAACATTGTGAGTACAACAGACCCCGTCTAGCTCCTGGACTGGGAGGCTGTTACGGCGGGCGCGTCTGAAACATTTCCACGTTGATAAGGATTTGCCACACCGAAATTCAAACACACTGATTATTGTACTTGAATTACATGTTCGTGGCGTCTACATATAGGTTGTGATATATATGTACCATTCGTACCTGGAGAAAACGTTACCTTAAGATGTATGAGGCACCGGAATCAAGGTTTGAACATGAAACTGAAAGGCTAGTGAAGGATGGCTGATATTAGCTTGCGTGGTGAGCGTTGCATTTTGGATTATAATTGGCATAAGGCATACTCAACATTTATTTGGATTTCAAACAATTTGTCGTTTTAATTGTTTGACTTTTCAACAAGACATTTCTACTTGGAAGCGTACATTTTCTTTTTAAATATAAATGATCGCAGATAAGAGTTGTCAACTGTTTTAACATGAGGCCCGTTGCAGCCGGCTAGCGCTATCCTAAGCTAGCAGAAAACCAAGCCACGTCAACGCTTGTTGAGACAGCCCAGGACAACTGTAGGAAAGGGGTAACCATGTTTTCATTATCGGGCTCGTACAAAATATGCACATTCCTACACGAGATACTATTTTTCTACATCGCGGCACTCAAGTCACGTTGATTAAAAGCTAGCCCGGTTCCTAGCCTTTGTTACATGGTACTTCCTGTTTAACAAAGATGTGACTTCTCCACTTTAACATTTCTTGTAGGTATGTGGGGAATTTGTCCAGGGATGTAACAGAGCCCCTGATTCTGCAGGTCTTCGCACAGATAGGACCCTGCAAAAGCTGTAAAATGATTTTTGATGTGAGTGTTGCGCTTGCAAATATTTTTTTGTCAATGGGGAATAGGCCATTACAGGTCACAGTGGTTGTATGGTGTGGCTTATGAAGGTCTTCAAATACAGGTGTATTTTACTGATTTGTGTATCGTATATGTCAGACCATAACATCTCAAACTACTGTACATGACACCGTTTTGTAACACGGACACTATCGTTTTGGACTTAATATCAGTCTTGTTTTCCAATCGACAGACAGCTGGCAATGATCCATACTGCTTTGTGGAGTTCTTTGACCACAGGCATGCTGCTGCCTCATTGGCAGCCATGAATGGAAGGAAAATAATGGGTAAGGTAAGCTATCGTAACTACAGGGTGCGTGGGGATTGGGTGGTGGGTTTGGGGAGTTGATAGTTTTAAAATGCATACACACAAACAAAAGACCCAGCACATCAAATATTTCACTGTTTATGTGACATGCTGATGTACTCAGGCTACAACACCAGATAATTCTAGCTAAAGTTGATGTCTTATTGGTTTGTTGATTCCTTCAAGTTGGGAAGCTGTCACAATTGAACAGAGCTGGTCAACTCAAAGTCAAGTCATATTTGGAGCTGACTTTCTGGTTTCGGTCTTCAATAAAACACATTTGTTGTAGGTGTTAAAATGGGTGTGCGGTGGACGGTATACATTTGGACTCTACCAACCAATCGCGATGACGCTTCCTGATGGAGTCATCATATCTGCCCCATTATGAAAATTGCATAAGCATTACGAACCAGCTAACTACGAGCTGCGGCCATAGGTATGAACAAAAGAGAGATACGACACGCCTCTTTCGAGCTACGTGCCCACGGCGTCGCTCAGGAAAGCCACACACCTGTCTATATAAGACCTTACAGCTCACAGTGCATGTCAGAGTAAATGAGAATCATGAGGTCAAAGGAACTGCCTGAAGAGCTCAGACAGAATTGTTGCAAGGCACAGATCTGTCCAAGGTAACAAATACATTTCTACTGCACTTAAGGTTCCTAAGAGCACAGTGGCCTCCATTAAAAGAATAAAATAAATGGAAGACGTTTAGCACGACAAGAAACTTTGCTCAATTTGGCCTTTCCCGGCCAAATTGAGCAATCGGGGGAGAAGAGCCATGGTGAGAGAGGTAAAGAAGAACCCAAAGATCACTGTGGCTGAGCTCCAGAGATGCAGTCGGGAGAAAGTTCTAGAAAGTCAACCATCACTGCAGCCCTCTACCAGTTGGGGCTTTATGGCAGAGTGGCCCGAAGGAAGCCTCTCCTCAGTGCAAGACACATGAAAGCCCGCATGGAGTTTGCCAAAAAACACCTGAGGGACTCCAAGATGGTGAGAAATACAATTCTCTGGTCTGATGAGACCAATATAGAACCTTTTGGCCTTAATTCTAAGCGGTTTGTGTGGCGAAAACCAGGCCCTGCTCATCACCTGTCCAATACATTCCCAACAGTGAAGCATGGTGGTGGCAGAGTCATGCTGCGGGGCTGTTTTTCTGCTGCAGGAACTGGGCGACTAGTCTGCATAAAGTGTAAAATGACAGCTGCCAAACATAGATCAATTCTTCAAGAGAATTTGCTCCAGAGTGCTCTGGAACTGACTAGGGCGTCGATTCACCTTCCAACACGACAATGACCCAACGCACATAGCCAAGATAACAAAGGAGTGGCTTCAGGAGCAGCCTGTGAATGTCCTTGAGTGGCCAAGCCAGAGCCCTGACTTGAATCCAATCGAACATCTCTGGAAAGACCTAAAAATGGCTGAACACCGACGTCCAACCTGACTGACCATGAGAGGATCTGCAGAGAAGAATGGGAGAAAAATCCTCAAAACTGGTGTGCCAAACTCATAGAGACATACCCAAGAAGCCTTGAGGCTGTGATTGCTGCCAAAGGTGCTTCAACAAAATATTAAGCCAAGGGTGTGAATACTTATGTACCTATTTTTAATAAATTTGCACAACTGTCTGAAAATGTTTTTACTTTGTCATCATGGGATTTTTTTATGTAGGTTTTATTTTTATTTTTTATTTTTTTCCTTTTAAAAGAAAACTATATTCAAATCATGTTTAGAATAAGTCTGTCACAGCAAAATGTGAAAAAAGGGAAGTGGTGTGCATTCTTTCTGGTGGCAGTATACACACCTGATTTTAGGAGATATTCTCAGTTGTTAGGATCAATTGGATAATTGTTATCTTTCTGAGCCAGTGTTCTTTGGGTGCTTTATTTCTCGACAGTGCTCATTTTTAATCATACAACTTAAACCAAGATTTGTAGTTTTTCAGGTAATTGTATTGCTGTCATGACTAAAATTAAATTATTAAAAACTTTATAAAGCTAAGTTAAGGCAAATGTCACATAATTGGTGTGGTCAAGCCATATGTTCGTGTTGGTCAGACTATCAAAAGGTCACCTGATGTGATCCCATCACAGGTCTCTTATTGTAAATCCCACCCCACCTGGCCTTTTTTTGTCCCTTTGCAGGAAGTCAAAGTCAACTGGGCCACTACGCCAACAAGCCAGAAAAAAGACACCAGTAGTAAGTACAAGTTATTTGGTGATGTTATTTTATGTGTACGGAACATGTTCGTTTTATCTTGTCCAAATGATTTGTGTCAATATTACTCAAAAGATCTCAACCTGTTTCCCTGTTGTGGAAAAAATAAAGTTTATCATATCTCCTTATCCACAGTGAGAAATCAAGTAATTTGGATGACGTTATTGGCATTTTTTTTGGCTTCACCTTTTATTTGTATCTAATTTCACTAAACCAAGTTTGACTAATGCATGGAGGTAAAAATCAGGTTGCTAAATAAACCCCTAGTTTATGAAATACAGAATAGGAAATTTAAATACTGTGATGGAACTTCAGTTCATGAATATTTTAAAAGAAATATTGACTCATGCAGTATATGGAATAACACACAAGGTCATACACAAATTCATGAAAGCCTGCTCAAGAACAACATTGACTGTAAAAACATTTGCGTCTGGCATTAAAGCTATTAAAATTAACTCGTGGCATGTCGATGCACTGTGAAATTTCTTGCACCTGAAAAATAGTTACTGAACTATACTATTATTGTATTAAATGTATTGTTCCTTTACTGAATTGGTTTGTTGCCACACTGGCGGCTCTTTCAAACTCCATATTATTCCTTCTGTATGACTCCAGTCAATGTTGGCAAACAATATTTATTTTGAACATGAACAATTTTGATTACTTTTTTTCCAAAGATCACTTTCATGTTTTCGTTGGAGACCTCAGCCCAGAAATAACTACAGAAGACGTTAAAGCTGCCTTTGGGCCTTTTGGCAGAATATCGTAAGTAATATTTAATGAGTTTACAGCATTACATAGATTAAACTACTGGGGATGGAAGAAAATATAGGTGGCTGCTCGAGAGAGGTTATTTCCTGGTCAGTCTTGGAGCAATAAGAGCTAGTTGCATTACATTTTGGTGTGTCTACGCACTCATGTTTCTGAAATTGGTCTGTTTGTCTACAGAGATGCACGTGTTGTGAAAGATATGACTACAGGGAAATCTAAAGGCTATGGCTTTGTGTCTTTCTTCAACAAATGGGTAAGTAGTTTTTTTAATTTATTTTTTTACTTGAATTGTTTGGTGGTGCTCATTGGGGTGGGCGTTATGGCCTCAAAATTATATAGCGATGTTTTAAGAAAATATGAAAAATTTAACAAAATGAACAGTGAACTTAATTTGAGGTTTACAGTCGGCAGTATTTAAATGTTCAAAGTGTCAAAGAATACCGGAATACCAATTTATACAGTTGTATAAAAACTGGATGCGGTGGTATCTGAATACAAGATTTTATTGCAGTAGTCTGATATAGTGCAATTGTGAAAGAGCAAATTTGTCTTGTTGTCTGATCCGGACATTACGTGTTGACTGTCTGAGACGTGTTCCACACCGCCGACATGTTTTTAATTTTTTATTTTTTTAAAAAATAACTTTATTGGCCGTGAGAGATTTACAGGACTACACCAAAAGACACCAAGACTAAAAATAAACTAGCTTTTGGATTCAAATATACTGTGCACGATGGCAACGCGGAGTAAATGTCTTTTGCGGAGCTGATCAATGACGTCATTGATTTGATCGGCGCATTATGACATTAAAGCTGATAAGTATAAAATGCTAATTATCGGCCGTTACCGATAAAATCGGTGTAAAGTCTACCCTTATTCCTATATCGAGCATTAATCAAATATTGATCAACTCGAACTTCTCTATCGCCCAGCACGAATTAACGCACACATTCATCCATCCATCCATCCATTTTCTGAGCCGCTCATCTTCACAAGGGTCGCGGGAGTGCTGAAGCCTATCCCAGCTATCATCGGGCAGGAGGCGGGGTAGACCCTGAACCGGTTGCCAGCCAATCGCAGGGCGCATACATACAAACAAACAACCATTCGCACTCACAGTCACACCTATCAGAATCAGAATCATCTTTATTTGCCAAGTATGTCCAAAACACACAAGGAATTTGTCTCCGGTAGTTGGAGCCGCTCTAGTACAACAGACAGTCAATTTACAGAACACTTTGGGGACATAAAGACATTGACAAAAAACAATTGTGCAAAAAGATGCAGAGTCCTCTAGCACTTAGAGCAGTTCGAACGACTAATATTGCAATAGTCCGGTGCAATGACCATTGTGCAAAGGGCGCTGAGACTTCAAGGAGTGTATGCGGTTTAAAGTGACGAGTAGTGCGATCATCTGGGACAATGTTGGTTGTGCAAATGTTACAGATACTCCTCAATCAGTGTGCACATGGAGCAGATGCTACTCTGGCATGAGTGGCCAGTATATGCAACTAGTGCAGCATGGCGAGAAAACTACAGTGAGTGCACGAGTAATACATAATTGGCCCCACAGAAATGTGACAACGAACTCAAGTCAAAAAATTGCCAGCTTGTTGTAATGGAATTATAGGTTAGGTGTTTAAGAAGTTGATCGCAAGAGGGAAGAAGCTGTTGGAATGTCTACTAGTTCTAGTTAGCGTTGATCGGTAGCGCCTACCTGAGGGAAGGAGCCGGAAGAGCTGGTGACCGGGGTGCAGACGGTCCGAGAGGATTTTGCACGCCCTTGTCTTAGTTCTGGCAGCGTGCAAGTCCTCAATGGTGGGTAGGGGGGTACCGACAATCCTTTCAGCAGTTTTGATTGTCCGTTGCAGTCGGAGTTTGTCCTTTTTTGTAGCAGCACCAAACCAGACTGTGATGGAAGAACACAGGACCGATTCGATGACCGCTGTGTAGAACTGTCTCAGCAGCTCCGGTGGCAGGCCGTGCTTTCTCAGAAGCCGCAGGAAGTACATCCTCTGCTGGGCCTTTTTGAGGACGGAGTTGATGTTGTTCGCCCACTTCAGGTCCTGAGAGATTGTAATGGGCAATTTAGAGTCGTCAATTAACCTACCGTGCATGTTTTTGGGCTGTGCGAAGAAACCCGTGTACACATTCATATACGGGTCATTCCACAGATGTGGTGAAATGGTACGAGCAATTATTAACATAGATACACATATATACATTAAAAGACATCAAATGTTAAAACACAGCAGTGTAATCAGGTATCAACATGTAGATATAAAATAATATATCAATAATTTTCCACCTCCAATTATTTTGTAATAAACCACGTCAAACGCATTTTTGTGGTTTTTGACCAGCGCCGAAGTGTGATATTTTAGCAGTCATCGACGGAAATAGGCACAGTGCGGAAAATATCGGCAAAATCATGCAACCACTTTGTCAATATCTGGTAAAAGCGTGCGCCTACCACTCAACAGAAGTTAATGACATTCCACGGTGAGATTTCTTTAAGGCACTTATTAGAAACAGGCATTGTGCTCGTAACTTTGTCGGTCAAAACGCGTTATGAGCAAGCGGCCACTCAATTTCATAACTGTAAACAACAACCGCTTCACGACGGCTATTTGGAATTGATGCAATAATCTCCAAAAATAATCACAGAAGGATCAATCAATTGCTTCAGAAGGAGTGGGAGACAATATTGACTTACATTTTTAAGTGTCGGTCATATTTTCGTTCGAGCGACTTGGACAAAATAACCAAAACGGTCGACTGTTTTGCGACATCGATCACCCAGAACCATTTTCGGCTTACATACGACCAGCATACGGCAGCATTTGAGCTCGATGGGAACACGGAGGGGCCGGTACAACCTGGTTAGTCTTTTCAAGAAAATGATGTCAAACTGTGACAAGCGTCGATCTCAAAGTGTCAAGTTACTAGCAATGATGAAAAGCGAGTTTGTATAGAATTAAATGGTTTCTTGTTTGATTCGTTGGAGGAGAAATGATTGGTCAATTTCGACCGTTTTCTATCGCTAGTGCACAGTGCATTGCTGACTAATTTTGACGAGTCACAGCAGTGTTGAGGATGTGGTCATGATTACGCGCATACTTTAATCCTTATTATTAAACTTGGATTCTGTTCCAATTATAAAGGCCTCCTGTCAAAAATTTTTTTTTTTTAACTATCTTTGATCAAAACATATGATTCACTTTGTTGTAAAAAATTTCAATGTTGTGTGGTACACTGGATTGTTACTGGTGCTTGTAACATGACAGGCACTGGCAAAGACCGCTGGTGTCAAAATTACGCACAGGTCTAAATGGCTGTACTATCGTTTACTAACACTGACTTCTGTAGAGACATTGTGTTCAGAACTATGTGTTAACGTTTTGAAATCATAGTTTTGTTCAGTCAAGGATTGGTATTTCGAATACATGTTGAAAGTCTGGAATGCCATAGTGTGTGTAACAGGAAGTGTGTTTGACTGGCAGAAAGCCCAGTCAAAGTTGCGTACATGCTGTTCTTTATAAACAATTTTGTGTGTACTTCCAACTGACAAAGCATAATACTGAAAAGGTACATCTAGGGTTTTATCAGTAAAAAATAGTTAAACCTGAATTAAAATAAAATTATAAACAACCTTAATGTTCCCTATGATCTAAAATTTTGACTTTACATTGTTTATCATGTACAAACAATTAGATAAACAATTAGTTGGTCAAATGATTGACTTAGAAGTTAATGGACAGTGATGGAACATGTCAACGTTCAAGCTTCAAGTTGGTCAAACTGTGAAGGGTATCATACCAAGTAACGTAACTGATACTGAAAAATTCACTAGTCCTATTAAGTTCTGATATCCACTGAATTCATTCACTTATACCTGTTAGTATTCAGGTCCTCCATTTTCCACGTTGTATTTTTAGTCAATGTTACACACATCTGTATTTGCCCTAAGTGAATTTTTTTACTCAATACTTTGCAGTGCATTAACAAGTTGGACATAAATTGGTTTGTGGGCCTACTCTAACACTAGTATTTGTGTGAAAAATTCCAAGGTTTTCAGACAATAAACAGCTTTCCATGTTCAATATCTTGAGTCAGTGTTACAAGCGACCAATGGTCATATGAAGTAAACTGTATGTTTTTATCCCATGAACCCCTAAATTTAACTGGTATACTTCAAAGAAATCTTGCTTACATATTTTCAACAAAATGATTCAAGTTCTTACATTTTTCTTACATGTCACAATTTCTGTACCACCTCAGTCGAATGACTCATACACCAATGTGCGTTTGCTACCATTTAATGGTGCCCCCAGGTACCCTGGGAGCAATTTAGGGTTCAGTGTCTTGCCCAAGGACTCTTCGTCAGCAGACAGTCAGAGCCAATATTTGCCTCACCAAGCCTTCGGGCACTGGATGACCTGTTCTACCAACTGAGCCACAGCCGCTGTGTTTGTGACAAACATACCTTTTGGAATTGTGGCCAAAATGGAAGGTCGATCTTGGTTTGATCGGACCATAAAACATTTGCCACACACGTTTGGGATATTTAAGTGTGTTTTTGAAAAATGTAGCCCAGACATATGAAGTTGAGATTGTTTTCACGTGTACTAAACAGCCAGTACTTCTCAGAAATTCATGCAACTCTTTCAATGTTGCTATAATTATTTTGGAACCTTCTCACAACTGATACCTTTGAACAATGAGATCCCTCTGATACTGTGGAGGCTTGTGCATTTAAGATGTGACTATAAAAAGTCCTATTTTCTTTTTTTTTTTAATAACAAAAACTGGTGTTTGAATAGGGGTGTGTAGACTTTTTATATCCACAGTACGTATCAATTGTGATAATGTCAATTTGCAAATTCTTGTGTAGAAAAAGTACTGCAATTGTGAATTGCAAAAGGCACAGCCATTCTGCATAACAGTAACACTACTTAACAAAGTGTTATTACTACCACCTCGAGCATGTATTTTTATTTTTTTTTGGTCAGTCAATTGAGATTTCAAATGACATTAATTTTCCTTTTTATTCATTTATTAATTTATTTTTAATTCCAGGAAGCGGAGAACGCCATTCAGCAGATGGGGGGCCAGTGGTTAGGAGGCAGGCAAATCCGAACTAACTGGGCCACAAGAAAGCCCCCTGGGCCAAAGACCAGCTATGAAAGTGTGTGATTATAAATGTGCAGCGATTGCTCGCTCACATTAGATGTTGTCACGCATGAACAGCAGTATTGTCTGTTTCCTCTCAGCAGGTAACTCCAAGCACCTGTCCTTTGATGAAGTAGTAAACCAGTCCAGCCCCAGTAATTGCACTGTCTACTGTGGTGGCGTCAGCACAGGACTGACAGGTGAAAATGCCTCCAGCAATTTTAATGACCGTCTTTCCATGCATCATAGTCACAAGCCATTTATTTCTTTTTTTTTTTACGATTGCAAATTATGTACACACACACACGCACTGAAGTCTTATTATATATCAGGTTGGTAATGATATTGGCGCTGGATTACAGATTTACAGGAAAGTATTCAGACCCCTTAAATTTTTCGCACTTTGTTATATTGCAGTCATTAGCTAAAATCATTTATTTTTTTCCTCATTTATGTACACACAGCACCACATTGACAGGAAAAAAAACAATTGTTGAAAGTTTTATTAAAAAAGAAAAACTGAAATATCACATAGCCATAAGTATTCAGACCCTTTCCTCAGTATTTAGTAGAAGCACCCTTTTGAGCTCATACAGCCATGAGTGTTTTTGGAAATGATGCAACAGGTTTTTCACACCTGGATTTGGGGATCTTCTGCCATATTCCTCCTTGCAGATCCTCTCCAGTAGGCTTGACACGATCAGGATTTTTGGGGCAGATGACAAGATGGAGCAATGTCTATTTAAATGGCCTGTTCATTTACTGTATATACTTGTGTACTTAATTGCTCCAAAAATTATATTTACAATAATGTATCTTTGTTCATCTATTTATGCCAGTGAGGCATAGTGACAGAATTAATGGTCTTCTATTAGATGGCAGGAAGTATATACTGTAATTGTTTCGTGACATTTTTGTTTGTTGGTGTGCTGTAAGATTTTTCAATCGTAAAATATGTTACTTGGCTCCATAAAGGCTGGAAATCACTGCTCTAGTCAGATCGTGTATTCTAATCAATCCGGTCAAACCAACATTACAACATGACATAAATAATGGGTGCTAACTTACTGTAATAAAATTTATTGTAATTAAATGACTTCAACCACACCGAAACTTTAGAGAATGATTCGACAGAACGGCGGCATGTTTATGTACAACCATTAGTGCTAGCACTAGCTTGCACTAATGGTGCGATCCACTCTTGTTGTCGTCGAGTGTCTCCAGTCTCTCCAGTCGCATTTGACAAGATAAAAGCCAATGATCGTAAAAAGAGGATGAGGTGGTATTGGAATACAAGATTTTATTGCAGTAGTCTGACATAGAGCAAATTCATCTTGTAGTCTGCTTCGGGCATTACATGTTGTCTGTCCCACACTGCTGACATTTTTATTTGTATTTTTTAAAATAACTATTGGGCATCAGATATTTACAGTATTACGTCAAAAGACGCGACAAGGCTAAAAATAAACTACCTTTTGTATTCAAATATACTGTGCACGATGGCGATGTGGAGTAAATGTATTTTGCATCATTGATCGGATCGTCGAATTATGACATCAAAGCCGATCAGCATAAAATGCTAATTATCGGCCGATACTGATCAGGCCGATATAATCGGTGTAAAGTCTACTCTCCAGTTCTGTCAGGTTGGATGGTGAATGTTGGTGGACAGCCATTTTCAGGTTTCTCCAGAGAGATTCTTAATTGGGTTTAAGTCAGGGCTCTGGCTGTGCCATTCAAGAATTTTATAATTGATATATTCTTTTGAGCATTATTATTAAATTGTGCAATTGCAATGCCTATGTTTTAGGGAGGTAAATACAGAGTCATTTCCATGAATCCAGTTGTTCTAATTTCCTAAAGTGCTTAATACATTGTAAAGATGCTAAATATGAAATAATCACTAAAACATATCATTAATATACGGACGGGGCCAGTCCAAGTTCTGACACCACCCAAAAAGGCTTAACGTCGGACGCTGCAGTATTACAAAATACAAATGTTGGCCATGGATTGGAAATGAAATGTCAATGTTTACACAAAATGTAATTTTTCTCACAAATCTATTTTAAAGTCCCAGGTAAGACGCAAAAAAAATTACTTGTAAATTTGACACATGACACAGTGTTTTTTAACAAGTCAGGCAATGAATAAATGGATAAATAAAATTGCTAATTATGTGAAATCAGGCTTCAAAATAGTCAAGAATTGAGATGTTCTTTCAGCTTGCAGATGCTGTGGGCTCTGAAAACCCCACCTCCCCGGAAATTTCAGCTGTCAATCAAAATGT
Organism: Phycodurus eques; assembly: GCF_024500275.1. Taxonomy (NCBI): domain Eukaryota; kingdom Metazoa; phylum Chordata; class Actinopteri; order Syngnathiformes; family Syngnathidae; genus Phycodurus; species Phycodurus eques. Next base: position 26,429,423 of record NC_084527.1, read on the forward strand.
GTGTGGCTGTCGACCCGAGCGCTGTTGTGCCGGACCTCCAGCCGCTCTTCTTACCACTGGCACGGTGCCATGTTTTCGCTGCTGCCTCGCAACAGAACACGCATGGCACTGTAGCCCAAATAAAAAAACACATTACACTTCAGGGAAGATGTATTTTTTTGTTGTAGTTGTAAGCATAATTTGATGGCCAATTGCACGCTATACTGTTAGTAATGCGTCATTATAATGAATAAAGAAGTGGCAATTATGGTAAATGGCCACTGCATGGAGTAAGGGTGCTTGGTGTTTATGTAGTGGGGGAGGGGCCTCGTGCCAGATTGTGTATGGCCACGTCACGGGGCTAGTTTAAAAAAAATAAAATACAAATCCGGCCAACTGAGATGGTGAGTTTTAAGCTATACCTCAACAATTCAGGATATGGCTGCACAATTAATTGAATTTTAATTGTGCTCCCGATTTTAGCTGCCACGATTAAATGAGCCTGATCGTCTGTGATTTACAAAATAAATAAATAAATAAATTTAATACATTTAAATTGAATAAATATTCCCAATGCGGCAACTGCTGCATATGAAAAGTGCTTCATTTGCAGTAGTGCCCGAGACCTAGTCGGCCAGCCATCGGGGAGCCGAATGCATGGTTAAGGCTTCATTAAGCTCCAGTGCAAACTTCAAAATAAAAGCTTAAAATGGCAATTGATATCCGATGTAGTAATATATGAAGCTATTATTTTAAAATTAGACCTGTCAGCAAGTTGGCGGAGAGGCAGGCTGCCTTGACTTCAACCTTCGGCTGGCCTGACCGCAATGAAACAACCCCGGGAATAAATGGATGGGAAAATCATAACTGTCGAGTTCTTTACAGTTTGTGACCGTGCACGACTGACCAATTGTCTTACCGTCATTGACTATACACTATATTGATGACTGGGATTTTCAAATGAAAATTTGGCGCTTGCACCCTGTTTTTGCCTTCAATGTATTAACTGTATATGCTTCCATTAAGTTGCACTTTGTAATAGAACATGTTTCACGTAGCCCTTGTTAATGTAAAAATGTTTTGGGTACATTTCTTTTTTTTATAAATCATTTTTAGCTAAAGATACAATTTGAACTGACATATTGTCTGAAAAAGTAGCGCAATAAAAATAAAGTTTTCCTAATATGAGTAATCATGATTAATGACCGTGATTACAATATATTTAATATAGAGTATTTAGAAACAAAACTTGAAAATGCCTTACCTGGGACTTCGTTCACACCAAAGAAAGACTAG